>NC_133651.1:275355962-275633604 GCF_009905375.1 Apium graveolens | reverse complement strand
ATTTCAATGGTTGTTTGAGACCTTAACTCTACCAATATCTGTTTTCCAAACCAGATGACCCGGGATATGGATTCAAAGATTATGTTCAAGAATGCGGAATTCAACAACTGTGCAAAGGCTAAATACCCCCAACCCCTTAGATTCAAGGGTTGAAACCCATCAATGACCACTTTGTATGTTATTCCCAGCTCTATACATGGATGATAAATCTGAAGTGATAAGATGCCACTCCAAGTGACGTCCAGCAAGTGACCGATCGAAGGATGTCCCGAGCCTCAGGGGCTCAATGGACCGAAAGCTTAGGATGAAGAATAACGATTTTTGTCTCATCAAACTCATGATTTAGTGGAGGAAAGAAACCGAAAAGGGAACAACAAATTTGATTACGTACAAATTTGGAAAGCCTGGAGCCCCGAGGTCTATTCCCTGGTATAGTTGGTTTGAACGCCCTTTCATGGAGAAGGAAGACGGAAATTCCTGGGTTGTTGATTCCAAAAAAGTTGATGCCCCTTAATGCCTGAATGATCCAACATATCTCTATACTAGAGAAAATATGAAACCTATTTTAAGGAAGCCGAAGGTACCCCAATTTGGGCACATGATGGATTCAGTAATCCTGATAGCCACGTAAGAAAGCTTACAACTCTCTACTACGACAACCGATGCACGATTTTACAAAGTAACGTGACTTTTCTTAAACCCCCGGGGGCATGACTCGATTATGGTGCAAAAGTGAATGAACCCACAGTAAGAATCCTGTATGACATAGACCGATTCAAAGAAACCCACATGATCAACTATACTTAAGTAATATGATGTCAGTGATAGTCCAACAAGGAGCCTGGGATGTTAACTTTAAGTTATCGTTGCCGAAACAATGAGAAAAGCATACATAAATTGCAACAGTGGGAAGGCAAAAAATAAAACACATGAAGAAGAATTTGAGCCCTTGATAGGAGGTGATGAAAATACTGACTAAAGCAAAAGAAGGATCAAAAATGTGATGCTAAGGTAGGTATCCCTGATGGAGACTCTTCCCCAGAAAGACACAACAGGAATCAAGTTTCATCAAGTATGTACGTTTTAAATGTTCCAAGAAGCCGAATCTTGATAAACATGAAAAGATAACATAGTCGATGGGCTAAAGCACGCGCTTCAAACCCTAAAAAGAGGAACAAGAATTTGTATTCATGATTTTATAGAGCACATCGACGATTGCCATCAGCTGAGGGATAAACTTGAGTTTCTAGTCAGAAAGGATAACCAAAGGTTCACCAAGATAGTGAAGGAAGCAATAAAGTGAAGATTATAAATAATAAAGGGGGACAAGATACTCCGAGAATACGCATCCTCGATTCCAGTAATCAAAATGATCTTTAGAAGACTAACACCGATGGGACTTGAAGAAGCTCATAAAGCTTGTGCCTGAAAGGTAGTACACCATAAAGCGATAATGGAAATTTCCATTAACTTTGATGATTCTGATTTAGAAGGGATGAAATTCCTCCATGAAACCCGATGATTGTCACACTATGATTCTGAAAGATCTTGGTACAATGGGACTCGTTGATTCCCAACTTGCCTTTTATGATATGTTTGCCACGATTTAACGGTCTCATGAGTCCGGGGGACGGTCCTCCAAAAGAGACATGGATTCTGAAAGACCGAAGAGCATGAGGAAGTCCAACTGCAGATACATTATTATCCATTTGTCACCTGAAGACCAATAAGTGATAAACCTGAATTTGATCTTGAGTTGGTTATATATATAACTCGATAATGATGGGAAACGGAGTGCAGTGAGGAAATGAGGAAATTTTGCCCTTGGAAGGCGAAACCACAAAATAGTAAACTTATTATAAGGTAACATTTCTAAGGTACCACTCCTCACTAACTTTGTAATATTATGTATCTTTTTGCTGCTTTTATTTTGAGAGATCGATGCCATCTATCAAGGTTAGAAAGTAAAACTTTTTTGACCATCTTTATTGAAAGACCATGATAGTCTATGGTATAATAAAATCAGAGCCTAGACAAGGTAAATACATGAACACGTCCGCGAGGTATTTGAAGTGCTGATGCACCACATGATGTGTAAATCCTACAAGGTGTGCCTTTGAGCTGTAGGATCTGGAAATTTTGAGCTACATCTCTGAGTGGGGAATCAGGTCAATGTTGATAAAATATCTGGGATGGAACCTTCATCTACCATTAAAACGTGGATAAACTAAGAGTGCAATTTAGGAGAGGATCATCTCCAATTCAATAACAATTGTTTTTCCCTTCATCACGGTGTTGAAGAAGGTAAAGGACTTTTCGTGGGCTGATAAAAGCCTAGTAATATTTGAGAAATTGAAGAAGCAGATGACCGGAACACCCGAAAAGTACTGAATCCATTCATGGAAAACTCAATTACGTAATTGAGATTTGTCCCTGTGAAAAAAGACATAGAGGTTCAGCAACCCCCTACTAAGTGAAGTACAACCATGGTTCGAGGAAATTAAAATATATTTCCATGTGTTGTAATACGAAAAAACTAGCCACCGAGAGCGCACGATGCACAACCCTGAGACTAGTAGAAGGTTATTTAAGTGGACAATTGAGTCTGAAAAAATTATTATAAACACGTACCATGTTAAAGTTCGAGATTTGACTGACTTCATGGTTGAATGCCCTATTGACAACCAAGAAGTCGGGGGTAGGAAGACATACCCCATGAGGGGGAAAGAGAATGATCACTAGTGATATTCAGTTTTCTATTTGATGGATCGTCAAAAACAAAAAGGGGATTTGTCTTGACATTGATTTCTCAAATGACGAACAACAATAAAACATTGAGAACTTGTGAAGCCATGACTCAATTTACCAAGTGCTACATCCCGAGGGAGGAAAGCATGAATGTCGTTGCCTAGGAATAGAAAGTTACACAAGAAGCTTTTACTTTTAAGTCACGATGGGCATTACTACCTAGAGAATTAATGCACTCGGAGTTGGGCAGAAAGGAAATTTGAATCCCATGTTTTGAAGGGCCGCATCTAGTCAAGAACAGAATTAAGATGAGGCTCCTACAAGCTTGAAAATATTTAAAGAAAATGAGGTATTTATCTTACACACTTTAAACCTGGGGTTTAATTAAATTGAGCATCCAAATAGGACACACGCACGTCAGATGAACTAAGGAAAAAGAAAGGGGATGGCTTGTAGAGGCCACGTTCCATCCAATTGAAGCAAGGAGAAGGCACGTTTCGTCCAAGCAAACGCTCGTACATCCATATTTTATCCGATTAAAGAATCAAGAATTATAAGTGATATGAGGAGAATTCTATTATAAGTTAGAGCCCAGAATAAGCTTCGATTTGATATATTATAAGCTCAAATCAGGAAAACGAGCACAAAGTTATGGCTGTTGAAAGGCTTGTAGCTCGTAACTAGGGATTCCTGATCTAAATTATAAATCCTTTCCAGGGGGTCAGAATCCTGATCCAGAGGTCAGGATTCCTGATCTAAATTGTGAATCCTATTCCAAGGGGTCAGAATCCTGATCCAAGAGGTCAGGATTCCTGATCTAAATTGTGAATCATGTTCCAGGGTCAGAATCCTAGTCCAAGGGGTCAGAATCCTGACATAAGAGTCAGGATTCGATCTAATTTATGAATCGTTCAGCCAGGGGTCAGAATCCTGATCCAGGGTCAGATCCTGATCGAATCGTCCTGACCAAAAGGAGCTTCGACCAGAAAAATATGGGGCCTTAACTCGGTCGTAAGCACGGGTCAACTCGAGGTCCTGACGAATTTCTCAGATCTGACCGAATTCAGTCAGGATCCTGACCGAATCATCCTGGCTGAGAGTAGCTTCGACCAGACACTATGGGACCATAATTCGATCAGAATCCCTGACCGAATGGATTCCTGTCGATTTTTTTTAAAAAAAGAAGAGATTTTAACCCGTTTTGGGCTATTATTCGGAAATTTAATCTGAGTTAAATTTTATTCGAGATTTTTAACACCGTTTGGGCTATTATTAGAAAATTTAATCCGAGATAAATTTTATTTAGATTTAAACCGGTTGGGCTATTTTCCGTAAAATTTAATCCGAGTTGAATTTTATTCTAGATTTTTAATCCGGTTTGCGCTAAATTATTCTAAAATTTAATCCGAGTTCATTTATTCGAGAATTTTTAACCCGGTTTGGCTATTATTCGGAAAATTTAATATGATTTAAATTTATTCGGGATTTTTAAACCCGGTTTGGCTATTATTCGGGAAATTCCGAGTTTGAATTTTATTCCTAGATTCTTAACCCCGATTTGGGCTATTATTCGGGAAAGTTAATATGAGTTAAATTTTATTCCAGATTTTTAAAAAACCCGTTTTGGGCTGTTATTCAGAAATTTTAATCCTAGTTAAATTTTATTCGAGATTTTCTAACCCGGTACAGGCCATTATTTCGGAAAATAATTAATTCAAAAGGACCGTAATTTTTTTTATCCAGGTTGGACACTCCTGACATGGGCCCTCATATTTATTTAAAAATATTGAAAAAATAAATATTATTATTTTTAAATAATAAATATTAAAAAAAAAGAGAAAAAACTATGTTGATCAAAATCCTAGTCGTGGGGTGTCCTGGTCAAAAACACCCACCACTAGGAAGAAATGGGGAGTAAGTTGCCAAAGTGCAACTTGGTACCCTCCAAGTTGCACTATATTTACGAGCGATCCATCAAGTTACTAAAGTTACAAAGTTTGACCTGAAGTTTGAGAGTTTACAATAAATCCTCGGAAATTATTAAAATTCCTAAAATATTAGGAAAAATCACAAAAAATACCCGGAGGTATAGAAAAATTTCTCAAAAATTAAGGAAAATTCACGGAAAATTAGTGAAATTCCCGGAAAATTAAGGAAATTCTCTGAAAATTAAGGAAAATTCCCGAAAATTAAGAAAAATTCCCAGGAAAATTAGGAAAAATTCCCGGAAAATTAGGAAAAATTCCCGGAAAATTAAGGAAATTCCAAAAAATTAAGGAAAAGTCCCCGAAAATTAAGGTAAATTCTTGGAAATTAAGGAAAATTCCCGAAAAATTTAGAAAAGATTCTCAAAAAAATAAAAAAACAATCTGGAAATTAAGAGAAAATACCTGGAGTTGTAGAAAAATTCTTAACATATTAGGAAAAATTACGAAATATATCCGGAGGCTATAAAAAATTCCTAAATATTAGGAAAATGACGAAAAAAATACCCGGAGGTATAGAAAAAAATTCTTAAAATATTAGAAAAAATCACAAAAAATACCCGGAGGTACGGAATAATTCCTAATATTAGGAAAATTAGGAAATATCCGAAGGTATGAAAAAATTCTTAAAAAAATTAAAAAAAAATACTTGTGAGAAACGAGATAATCCCCGAAAATTAAGGAAAAAATACCCGAAACTTCCTAAATATATGAACAAGGTAAGAAATGAGTATGGAAAATTATGAAAATTCCATAAAATATCCTGAAGCCTCGTATAAGGCAAATCATTGTAAATGTGTAGGTCGTTTTCACACTTTATGCTAAAAACGTACCCTTGGTAGAGTAAGAGGTAACTTAACTTCTATGAAATATCGAGTGTATTTCCCGGAAGTTATGTGGGGCAAATGATAGGATATAAAATAACCCTAATTGGGGAGTTAATGTCTCATTAATCAGACCTGATTTGGTCAAAGGGAAAAGCCCAATTAATGAGGCCCAATAAATATGTTCAAATAAGTAACTACTTCTACAAGAAGTAGCCTCCAAGCAAACTAAATTTAGAAGGAACTAAATTCCTGCTTCTAGGGAATTCCAAAGTCCAATCAAAGAAGGAGACTTGCCACTAAGTCACCACAATTCTACCCTAATTCATTGACTCTCAACATCTATATAATGGGTCTTACCCCTTCAACTTCAGCAAGACATTTTTCGGGACAAGAACTCCACACGTCACAAAGCTGGGTAGGCATCATACATGCCACGAGGCCATGATCTGGAATGACGTTTTAGACTTAGTCCTTGAAGGACATAAAAGTCACTACGTCCTTGGTGAGCTCTCACTGCCATAGCCCTGAGGGCAAGCATCACCAAGAAATATGTTTTGGCTTGATCCTTGGCATACGCCAAGGTATGTAGGCATCTTGTGAGAGCAGATTCAAGCCACGAAACACAAGCGCAACCATTAAAGCTTGAAGTTTATCAAACCCTAACATTAAATACGCGCAATAATAAATACATATTTTTTATCCATAACAGAATCCCCTCCAAAACCTTCAGATCCTAAGAAGAAAGTCACTAAGAAAAATCTGATCAGACTCAAGAAGGAGAAGGAAGCAGGAAGAAAAAGAACAAGGACAAAGAAGACATAGAATATAAATATTCAGGCTAGGGGAACACTCCTTTGTAACTTATAACTTAAAGAAGCTGGAATTATATATGTAATCCAGAATGTAGTTAATATCTTTATCTATTTTGAGGTTGTACTTTTCTTATTTTTATCAGTTGAGTTATCCTTAGGGATTTGCTTGTCGAACTCTAACAATCAAATCGGGGAGATTGTAAAGCATAATGTAATATAACATGTAATCGAGGAATTATAACTCAACATGAAAATAGAAACAGATAAACAATATTAAACCTGTGAAGCACATGAACCCTACAGATGAAGACAGGATAAACACAAAGACCCAAAAGATGCAATTGATTTTTTAAGTCCTCAAAATAGATCATGGGAAAAAGTTCATTAACATGTTCAAAGCAAGCCATGAAGAATAAGACATCAAAGGACTTTAATCATCAGTTACATAAATTGACTTCAAGTGTTGCAGATCAAGGGTTCAATGAAAGAAGTAATGGATAATCACCAATCTGTATTAGCTCAGAAATACAAGACAAGTTGAATAAGGTTCTCTCAATACTAGTTGTTTGTGAACCAGACCAGTGCACCAAACATCAGTATTCAAGAAGGAATTTTGATTCAGTTATAGAAGAAAATGTTGATACAGTGAAGAATGGCTAAACAGAAGCAAAAATATTCCAAGGCAGAATACTCTTCAAAGGTCGCCACAGAGCTCCACAAATCGCCACAGAGCTCCACAGGTCGCCATAGAGCTCCACAGGTCGCCATAGAACTCTACAGGTCGCCATAGAACTCCACAAGTCGTCATAGAGCAACACAACTACTGGTCACCATAGAAGAGCAAGCATAGAATGTTCAGGTCACCATAGAACAGTTGTGATATTCAGTGAATCAAATGCAACAAAAACAAAGGATTGTGTGGACACAGTAATGCCACATGTCCAATGAATTTGAAAGACTACATTAGCAGCTAAATGAATTGAATTTATTTCGGTTATCTTCTTCAGCTTTCAACAAAATTTTTATGGGAGCTCCATTAAAGCACCTCATTTATTAAGCTTGTAAACATATGGTTATGCTATTGAATTTATTATAGCTAATCATTTATTGATTAGTTTGTAGCAACCTCAAGGATTATATTAATAAAATAATATATTCCTCGAATTGTTTTGTGTCCAATTTGATTCCATACTTTCACGAAAAACTTGTAAATGAATCAAAAAGATTGTAGGAATCATATTCAACCCCCCTTGTACGATACTTTGGGACTAACACAACATTAACTGAGGCATTCTATTTCGGTGGTAGTATTCTTTTAACGGCTAGGTAAGGCGTTGAAAAAGGTTCTGGGTTTTCAAGATTCAAAGTTTGGGAGAAAGTCGACATTCATCACAAATCAATAACAGGGTTCTCAAGAAGTTTCTCATTTTAAAAGGAAGCATCATTCAAGCTCCGAGAATTAATAACAAAGTAAAATGATAGGTTCTCGAACAAATTTCATAACTTTAAAGAAGATATTACTCATTCTATTTCATTTCAAGTAATTAGCTTGTTGCTTTGCCAAATATATACATTAACCTTTTTATTAAAGAACCCTTGATTGGAATATCCATCTTTTAAATATAATACGGGTGATCAGCCCGTACTAACCTCCATCTACTCATTAAGGTACCTATGGCATTATTTCAGCCTTATAGTGGACTAGCCCCGCTAGTCTCTTATATGACTGGACTAGTCCCACTAGTCTCTTACGTCCCTATCCAATCTTCAAGGAATTCATTTGGAAAACCTTTGTGTTAGAATTTAAGAAAGTTATCTTAATTCATTTTAAACATCACCGATAAGTGAATCATTTGGACTCTTTCAAGTCATAAGTCATTCTGAAGTCCAATTTATGAATTGAAGAGAATTGAATAATGTGAAAGTAAGTATGGATCATAAGTTAAAGATATTGTTCAAAGATTAAACATGGAATACAAGGTGCTATAAGAACCATCCCAGAGAATGATTCACACAAGGTATAAGAATTATCTAGGAATCTTGGTTATCAAAAAGTTATCATATGAAAAGTTCATAAGGCTCTCTTTAGAGTCAACGAATCATAAGTTAACAAAGTATAGGGATAGGATAACAAGTTTAGAAACAAGGGTTACTATAAGGGATTGGCACAACGATTGTTAACAAGCTATTCCAGGGAACAATAGCAGGGTTTCTCAAGAATCAATATTAGGTATGACAAAGAACTATCATTCTATCATGACATCAACATATCCTCTCTATGACAATTCATAATAGAAGGAAGAGTTACTTGCCTCAAAAAGCTTCCTGCTTTACTGAACCTGAGCTACTGCCACCTAAGATATCTTTTCCTTTCCTAGCCTGCATGCCTCTGATATCCAAATCTACAATACAAAACAGAACCCTAATTAGCAACTTGATCAATTCCGGCATTTCTCAGAACGTCTATCGTCTACCCCAATCGCAATAAACACTTATCTTATATACTCGAGTACAATCACATAACACATAATATGATCTACTCATATAGTCTTAATGTCGTAACTATATTTATCATTTAGCAATTAATCACTTACTTGAATATTACAACACAGAAATATTTTTCCCCTTTCCTTTTATCAAAATTCGAACCTAAAATAAAGTAAAACCAAGTAAATTCTTTTGATACTTATCATGCAACTACTTAATAGAAACAAGCATATTCTTAAATGAAAAACTATGCCAAATTCAAACTAAAACTAACAAACCACCTTTATATAAATCAATTCATCAAGTAAATCAAACCAATCACCTTACAACGGAAAATTTCATTCGGTTTCTCACATAATTACGATATGCAACAATCATTGATCACTTATTCTTAACTTAGACTCCAAATTTGAACTAAACTTAAACCACATCAACTCCACCAAATGTTTAAACAATTCTTCTTCTTTAAAGTATGTAACTTCCAGATTTTCTTTACAAAGAATGACATGCAACTAGTAAAATTAATACGTAAGTTCAAAAATCACGAGTTGGACTTGAATTAAACCAAAAGTAATTGATCCACAATGATTCGAACAATATCCTTTAAGAACTGAAACCAAACACGGGTTTTTGAATCAAAAATCAACACGCGTTCACAAAAATCTTGACATACAATCCTACAAGCTCGACGTGCATACCTTTAATTATAAACCGAGTCCTAATTCAAATAAAAAACTCATGAACAAACTCTATAATCATATTGATTACATAATTCAAACCCAATTTTCTTAAATCAAATGTTTCATTTGGTTTTTCAAACCGAAACCGACATGCAATGCTAACTCTAAAACCTGTTATTAATCTTGAACCAAACATCACATTCAAACTATTTTCAAGAATTCAAACCTTAAAACTTTATAAAAATCTATAACACACACATGCATTTAAGCGTACAAGTTAAAACAAAGTTTTTATGAAATTGTTTTGGGCTCAAGTAGCATCATTGTCCCCGTCGGCTCACTGGAGGCTCTCCGCCGACGGCGGCAAAGCACGATGGTGCCCCGTTTCGGGGTTTCCAACCGAGCTCCACCCATTTTTTTTGATTAATCACCACTCTAATCTTAATTTATCATCACAGAAGATCACAAAACCACATAACACAATCAAATTTGACCAAAGCCGAACCAAACTTGGTAGAACCGAACCAAAACCCGAGTTGTGGTTTTGAATAAACTCAAGGAACCACACATGCAATCATATAGAGATGTAGGGAAGAAGAAACTAAGCACAACCATGGT
The DNA here is from genome assembly GCF_009905375.1 of Apium graveolens. NCBI lineage: Eukaryota > Viridiplantae > Streptophyta > Magnoliopsida > Apiales > Apiaceae > Apium > Apium graveolens. The sequence goes on along the minus strand of NC_133651.1, from coordinate 275,623,447 downwards.
CTTTGATTAGAGAAAGGGTGAAAGATGAGTGAGGTAGAGAGGAGATAGAGAGTACCGAAGAGAGAGAGAGAGAGAGAGAGAGAGAGAGAGAGAGAGAGAGAGAGAGAGAGAGAGAGAGAGAGAGAGAGAGAGAGAGAGAGAGAGAGAGAGAGAGATGAGAGAATCCGATAGTGAAAAAGAGAGAGGTCGGGGGGGAGGGGGAAGAAGAGAGTATATATTAACATTGTAAAGGCAATTTTGTCCTTTACAAAATCCCCCTTTTCTATTATTTCTATTTCTTTTCTTTTATACAATTTCTGCATTTACAAGATAAAATAGCTTTATAATTCATAAAAATGATGCAACTCAAAGTTTTTAAAATAAAGATCATGAAATTATCTCCCTCTTCATATTTTTAAAATAATTTTTATGTGCACGAATTGATTTTTATGGATTTTACAAATAAATCCTAAATAATAGAAATAAACTTCATAAAATCATTTTTAAACATCAGAACATCCAAATCATTCCAACTATCATTTTTAAAAAGTATCCGGGATTGTCCAAAGCTAATGAAACAAATTTCGCACCTTGGTCGCATTTCAATTATTTAATAGAAAATATATAAGGACCATTAAACCCTTATTTAAATCAAATTATACTTTGTTTCATTATGTGATTTAAATTATAAATTATATGATTTATAAGATGGTCCTTCTCTTTAATCTCGGTAATTATACTTCATTTCAAAGTATAATTCACTCTCGGTAATCCCTCTCTTTAATCTCTCCTTCGTTCTTCATCATTTTTTGATTGTAAGACCATGGTTATGTGAGATTTTTCTTCCTCTATTCAGATATATAGATGCATGTTGCTATCTCCAAAGTTTTTGAAAAAAATTCCAAAGTTGGATTTTTTTGATTTTGGTTCGGTTTTGATGAAAATAAAAGGGTTTTGATTTTCAAGTGATTTGGAATGATAATATGTGTTTGCATGTGTATCTTTGATGTATAAATTGGTGGTTTAGGGTTGGAAACCCCCGAGTGGGGGCACCACCGTGAAGCCACCACCACTGATGATGAACTCCGGTGAACCGGTGGTGAGTAATGATGTTGAAATTGAGCTTTAGTGTCCTTAAACTAATTTTTTGTGTTTGCATGTGTTGATTTCCTAAAACCCGAATGGGTTCTTGATTTTTAAGAGAATTAAATTAATTTTTATTGATGAAAATGACTTATTAATACTTATTCTTAAAAATTATTAAATAAATAGATTAAGTTGTGGTTTAAGAATCCAAAGTGATGCATGCATGTTGTGGTTCTTAGAAATTTCGAATATACTTGATTGATCTTAAGGAATTAAGTTGAATTATGTGTATAAATGGATTGTAGAGATGATTTTGATTTGGTATGGGATGAAATGGCAAATGCATGTCAAGTTATAACTTTGCATGTAGCTAATTAAGTTAAAAATGATTTAAAAGGATGAGTGTTGGTTTGATCTCAAGTTTATATGTGATTTTGGTACTTGTATGTCATTGTTTGATTTTTGATTGTGTTTTGTGATTATAGCCGAATGGTTAAGGGTGTAAAAAAGGTTGATTTGATCCTAGGATTTCATTAAGTAAATGCATGTAAGATTACTAAGGATTAATTGGTTTATTTGGTGGTTTTAATTTGAATTAAGTGGAATAAAAGGAAGGATTGAGTCATTTTTGATATAGGATTGTATAATCAATATTATAACTCAAGTATAGAGTTTGGATATAAGGATTGTATGCTATGTGTTATGGTTGCGTCGTAATATGTGATTCGATGACTATTTGATTTGAAGTATACGAGTATATGGTATAAACGTGCTATGTGAATATGATCGAGTATGTATACTCTTAGGAAATTGAGATAAGGGGTAGTTGTTAAATGTTCCGGGAACGTTGAGTGGGAATATAATTAGGGTTTTGATTTTTGGATTGTAGATTCGGAGCGTGAAGGTATTCAGGCTAGGAAAGGGAAAAGTGTTCTAGGTGGCAGTAGTTCAACCCTTGTAAAATAGGAAAGTGAATTCAGGCAAGTAACTCTGCCTACTTGTATAAGTTGTGTATTGAAAGGATATTGATGATGTCATGATAGAGTATTGATCTTTTATAACACTTCTGATAACCTGTTATTGATTCTTGAACCCTGATATTGATTCTTGTACCATACCTGTTATTGGTTCCTTGAAACACCCTGATAGTGTTCTTGTGACGACTTGATTTGATTATTGTTTAAACCCTTACTATAAACCTATTGATTCGTACCCTGATTACCTATCGGTTCCTTTGGATACCTTGAATTCTTGTTAACCTTATAAGAACCTTTGTGAACTCCCTTGTGTATTGTTTTGATCAACCTATATCTTTCCTTTGTATACGTTATTCCGTAGTGATTTCTAAGATTGTTCTGATTCCCTAAATTACGTACTTTGATTGTCATTTGATCTCGACCATAACATAATTCTTTGCTTATCTTTGATCTGTTCACTTTCTTTGAATTCTTGAATTGAACTTAAGAATGATTTTCAACTTGAAAGAGTCTGAATGATTTCATATTCTTGGTAATGATAAAATGAACTTAGTAAAACCTTTCTTTTTCGATACAAGGTTTTCCAAATGAATTCCTGATGGATTGGATTGAGACGTAAGAGACTAGTGGGACTAGTCCAGTCATATAAGAGACTAGCGGGGCTAGTCCAATTTAAGGATGAAATTATGCCATAGGTACCTTAACGACCAGATGGAGGTCGGTACGGGCTGATCACCCGTATTACTATTAATTGAAAGTTAAAGTAGTCCAATAAAGGGTTCCCTATCACTTTATCAAAGATATTGAATACATTTCTTAAGCAAATTGCTTCTTTGAAAATGAAATGACTGATAATGATTTGAAATGAGTTGGTTGTGATATTGTCTAGCATACAACTTGTGAACCCTGACTCTTATTCTGATATTGTTATCAATCATATAATTGATTCTCGGAGTTGAATAGATTCTTGCTTCCATTTAAAAGATCCTTGAGATCCTGTTAATAATTTGTGATGAATGTCGGCTTTCGCCTTATCTTAAACCTTGATTCTTGAAAGCCCAATTACTTCTTCATAACCCTTTCATAGCCCAAAGATAGAAATCTGCCACCTAGAGATTTAAAATAGAATACCTTTAAAGTAATTATAGATAAATGTTGATTATTGCATCATTGAACTGTTATTTAGTTACTTGCTGAGTTTTATACTCATGTATTTTGCTCTGTTCTAACCATGGTAGTTGTTAGTCCCTAACAATGCAACAAGAATTACAGAAGGGGGGTTGAATGAAATTCTTGAAACTTTTTCTGAATTATAAAATGTTCTAACTTGAGATATATATATATATATATATATATATATATATATATATATATATGACAGTGTTTGATTTGCAAAGTGCGGAATAATAAGATAAATATGAATCAAAACATAAAGTAATAAAAACACAAGTATTTATAACTTTATGGTGGATTAGAATGTATCCACCAGATATATATATATATATATATATATATATATATATATATATATATATCAGAGAACTTTGTGAAGCTTGGATAGCTCACAGTTGCTTACAAATAAGAACAACTAAACTTACAGAGAAATGCTAAAGGATTCAGCTTACAATTGTTTCTCTGAGAAAATATTTGCTTTGTCTTTCTATTGTTCTAATTTCTACTCTTGGTTTATATATCACCAAGATTACAGAGTAATAAGACAAGATAATAAAAAAAACCTATCAAGTCTAATATTGTGCTACTTCATTACTCTATTCCAGCATCTTTGAATATCTTCATAATAGCATGGAAATGGCAATGCTTCTTTGTTCTCAAAAACCCAGTTGAGTAGGCTTCCATATTCCTTTTACATACACTCGACGCATGTGACTGTGTTGTCACTGTCAACAGATGTTTGAATTAATTATCCATCGGATACATGATCATCCGTCGGGTTGCCTTGTTGATCATCCGTCCGGTTGCTTTGTTGATCATCCGTCGGGTTGCTTTTTTGATCATCCGTCGGGTAGCTATTTGGCACTTGACTTTATTTCATTTATACAGAATTACAAGACATCATCTATGTACAATTAATCAACCTATTCTGCATATCTAATTAAAGTCAACATGACTTATATGCTACTACAGAATCTAAACAAATGTGTTTGCAGAAATGTGCTACATGACTTATTGTTATATAAGCTACTCACTCGATGGATGTCAAAATATCATCATTCGGGACTGTATTGAGTCATCCGTCAGGACTATATTTGCTTATCCGTCGAGTGCTACAAATTACACTTAGTTGAATCTACTAAGGTGTTTTGTTATTGAATTCATCAAGTTCACAATATTTCCACAACAATCTCCCCTAATTTATGTCTACTAGAATTGTAGCCATAAATTAAGAGAAACTTGATGATAACAAAACACCCTAAACATACAAATTTAAATGGAAGTAGATAAAACTGTGAAGTGTTGCAGTTAACAAAATGTACAAAGATTTGCTCACAGTCATTTTCAAGGTGCTCCTCTAGCCTGTGCAGATTAATCTAGTTCCTTGAAGATCTGGATCTCTTTTCAAGCTTCCTGTTGTTTTCTTCTATCTGATTTTGGAGCTGTCTGTGGAATTCCAGTTCATCAGATTCTGAGAGATTTAACATTTCTTGCATTTCCAAAAGAGTCTCATTGCTAGAGATGCTCAATTGGTCTTCTAATCTGAAAAATCTTCTAACTCCTTTATCATCCATGAATTCCATCAGACAGTGGGGCCTTAGATGCACTCTACTCCCTGTGTAAGGAATATTTAGAGTCTTTGGGAGTGCATCTTTGGCTATAATACTCCTCAGTTCTTCAATCTTCTTTAGAACAAGTCTTCTAGCTGTCACATTGAATCCAAAGTTCTTCTTGAAGGATGAATAAACCTTTATAAGTACATATTGGCTTTCTAAAAGGACCCTTTGAAGTGGCCACTGTATCTTTTTTCCTCCCTTGTACTTGAATACTAACCTTTCAGGCAGATTCCTATAAGCATCAATCCCTCTAACTTCTTCCAGTTCATCTAGATAGAGGTTTAAATATGAGAATTCCTTGATATCACAGATGTACATGATGTCTCCCTTGTTGACTTTGGTTTGGGCTTTTGTTAGGGACTTGGATCTGAGAGTTGAGGGCTTCACTTTCTTGACTGCTCTGGTCTTTGTCTTATTTGGCTTCATGAAGTGAGGTGGATTGAGTTCAGGGATTGGTAGACTATCCCAGTCTATTGGTTCATCCTTTGGAATGATAGGTTCACCATAGAAATTCTTGGATGGATCTATCTTGAATTCTTCATGTGCCACAGATGGCATGGATGTTTGAGTTGTTGTAGAAATAGACTCTTTGGGAAAATACCCTTCCATCTCCTCATCACTAAAATCCAATTTTCTCTTGATTCTTTGCTTGTACCTTGGCTTCTTTGTCTGTGGAGGTTCATTTTGCATTTCTTGATCTTGAGATTCAACAGTTTTAGATGGTTGTGCAGAAATTTGTTGTATGGGTTTTACAGCTTGTAACTTGGCCAAGATAGCAGCTTGCTCCTTCTTTTGTTTGACCTTTTTAGCATCTAGAGCAGCTTGCTTCTTTTATTACTTCAATCTTGCCTTTTCTTCTCTCTTTGCTTCAGCAAATTGAGGGTGTCCAGCCACCACACAAATTTCCCTACAATTCCTGAAAACTTTAGCAATTCTTCTTTTCAATGCTGAATCAGCTGGATCCTTGTAGAATGCTATAGACCTGGCCAACAGCTTCTTTTCATCAGGCGTTGGTGTCTCATACACTGTGTCCAAGGGGTTCTTTAGTGAAGATTTTGGATAGTTCACCCTTGGCTTCAAAATTAGCTTAGCCTTTGAAGATTTGATGCAGGATGGCTGTCCTCTTTCCAGATTATTCATGCTCATTTCATTCACAGAGATTTTCCTGACTTGAGAGTGATGAATGGCTGATTTTTCTGGCTTCTTTGCTAGCCCAGACGTCTTTTGAATGTCCTCATCAATTTTTTCCCAGTTGATTGGGCTCAACTGTTTCTTTTCAGCTGCTCTCAATGTGGCTGCTGCTTCATTAATCAAATCAATGATGTCTGTAGTTGGTGGCTTGGTGAAAGTAATTGTAGGCAAAATTACTTTACTAACTTGAATATTGAGCTGCTTCTCCCCCTCACTTGATCCTTTCTCCCCCTTTTTGTTATCATCAAGTTGTGTGGGAGGGAGTTGAGCAGCCACCAACTGTTGGAGTAGTGCAGTCTGAGCTTCTTGGTTGTTTAGTATCTTGGCCATTGACTTCTCTACAGCAGATAGTCTTGAGTCCATGGCCTCAACTTTCCTATTGAGATCAGCCTCCTTCCTTAGTTTTTGAGTAGTTTCAGTCATGGTGGTTGCAGGGAGTCTAGCATCCATCCTTTCTATAACATCTTGCTTGACTTTAAAAATTTCCTGCTTGATTGCATCCACACTCTGACTGTGTTGAAGGGCTTGAATTTTATGCAGCTGGAGTGCCTCAAGATGTGTTGTGAGTAGCTTCTTTGTGCTAGAATTGGAAGATGCCTGAATGGCTGCTTGGGTGTCATGAATTAGCTTGAATAGAGTTGAATGGAGATGTGAGTAGGAACATTCTTTTGTAAGCATCCAGGCAGGAATAGCTGCATCTTCCCCCTATGTCCATGCTGTCTTCCTCATCATCTCCATCAGCATCCCCAAAAGAAGCTTCATCCAGTTCAAGATCACTGCCAATGTTGGAAGGCATAGCAGTGATTGCATCCTTTGCTCTTTGTAAAGATTGTGTAGTATGCACCAAGTTCAACAATCTTTTAGCCTCCTCATTGCCCTGTACAACTAGAGTTTGGTAAGCTGTCACAAGGTGAGTAAATATCTCAGCATCCAGGGAAATGGAATCTATAACAGCTTGATATTCTTGCTGAAATAGCCTTTTCCTTTCTGCATCATTGACATTCATTGACTCACTTGCAATGGTTTCCATCCTTATCACTCATATACCTGCATTTCTCTCTTGATCTCTCTTTTGTTGCATCAAGGTCTCACCTTGACTCCCCACCCTCACACCCTCACCTTCACCATCTAAGGTGGGACTCCTCACACTCACTTTTGCCAATCCTGAAGAAATGGATTGCATTTGTTCACTCTTTTCCTCTCCTTTTTCCTGGGAGCAAACTAGACTCTCACTCATTTAACTCCCTTCCCTCAATCCTAGGAGTGATTGTACTACCACTAAGTCTTCTACACTTGTAATAATTGATGAAATTTGAAGTTGTGCAGAGACACTCAACATATAAGGAATATCCTTCGGGTTAGCAGTTTGACTATCCGACGGATAACTGCTGTTAAGCTTATCCATCGGGATACAATCACTCCTCGACGGATGATCAATATCCATCGAGTGAGTAGAAATGAATGAGCTTGGAGTGGAAACTATTGTGGACTCTGTGCAGATTGATGAGAATTTTGGCACAGATGTCTCAACAGTTTCAGAAAGAAATGGCAAGTGAGCCAAAAAATCATCTAGAAGATGATGCTCACTTGCTTGGATTTTTGGCTTCTCCAAGAGAGTTAAAGATGGAAAATTTGGAAGTGTTGTATTTATCATGTCAACATCCAAGGAGTGTGTGGAGAATTTGGTGTTTCAGGTGCTTCTATTATTAAAGATTTTGGATGTGACTCCACATTTATTGGAGCCACATCAACCTGACTTTGAGAAGGTGTAGTGATTGTCTTTAGCACCAGTTTGCACAGTGTGTGAACCCCGTGCATCCCCAAGGGTCTTTGATTTCTTCTTTCTAGTATAAGTTTGGGGTGAGCTTGTGTCCCTTACCCTTTTGGCCTGTGCTCCTGGCTGAGAGCTTTGTTCAATAGTCACATCCTTATGGGAGGATGCAACTAGTAGTGAGCTTATATCCTTATTAAGCACTGCAGTTTGTTGGGAAACTACAGTGTGGCTAGGCTGGGAAACACTCACCTCTCCAACCTTATCCTTAGGGTTTCTTTGATGTTCACCTTGTCCCTCACCTTTCTTACCCACCTTCACACTCCCCTCTTTTGGTTTGGTGGATTTTACAACTAACATCTTTTGAGAGACACCGGAGGGGGTTTTTTTGTCTTTGTTTTTGAGATTTTAGATTTGGTAGCTTGGGAAGACAACTGTTGGGTCAATGACACAGTTTCCATGGCTACACTGGAATGCAAAGAAGGTTATGAGGCTGGAAGAGTATAGACAGTTGAACTTACCTCACTTACCTGAGGTGCCTCTATAACTGGAAAATAGAAAAGTGGCACCTCTTTGTGATGGTTTGCCCTGTTCAAATCTGCAATGATTCTTCTTTCTTGAACCCAATAATCTAATTTTTTGGTTGGGTTCTCAAGCACAATATCCTCAGAGAGGTGGTTAGCAATCATCATTAAAAATATAGCATAGTAAACATTTTTACCCCTCTTATTTAGCTCCCCTAACTTAAACCCTAACTCAAATATGAAAGATCACTAAAGTTGAAAAATTTATCAGTTACTAGCATGTAAAGCATGTTAAGCATAGAGATATTAACTGAATCAAAATTGCTGATTTTACCAGAAAATACCTTAGTAACTACATCACATAAATAACTCCATTCCTTCCTAAGACCCAACCTCCTAATTTCACTTAATTTAGAAGTAGAGAGTGCATAGCCCATGGAGTTAAGCATATTAACAATGTCAGTGTCTGTGTGTGGTGAAGTTACAATATTATCAGGAATTTTGAAACATGCTTGAACAATATCACTATTAACACAGAATTCCTTACCTTTAATAGTGAAAGTGATAGTCTTATCAATTGAGTTGTATGTTGCAGTCATCCACATCTCTTCAACAACTTCACAGTAGATGGTCGGTGATTCCAGCATGGCATAGTTGAGTTTGCAGTTCTTCATAAAATCCATCATTTTGTGGTAGTCGCCAGACTGTTGAATCCCCTTGTTCACTAAAGCTGTTAAGTTGTTCTTCTCGTAGATAAATCCAGTTTGAGACATGATCTTTACAAATGGTGCCATTTTTAGAGAGTAAAAACTTGAAGAGAGAAAGTAAGTGCTTTTGAGAAAGAGAGAAGTTAGAGCAGATGATTTGAGAGTGATAAATGAAAAGCAGTGAAAATGAATTATGCTTTTATACTCTCTCAAAAATAACTGTCAAAAATAATAAAGTAAAATAAAGTGACCAATAAGAATTTCCCAAAATAGCCGTTTAAAAAATAAACTGTAAAAATTCCATCAATTATCCGACGTGTTATGCTTACAAACTGTAAGTATACTCGATGGATAATGTTCAGAGAATCAACGGCTAAAAATAAGACAATTCGACGGATCGAGACATAAAATATTCCAGAAAAATAATTGATTTTATTAACAGATTGTATACCAGCGGATGATCAAACTCGATGGATAATGATCATCCGTCGAGATGTAAATTTTGACTTAGCCAAAATTTCATCCAAGACTGAAAAATCAATTAAATTTCTGGCTGCATTATAACTTGTAAATTATCTGAAAAGATTCAAGAGTAATTAAGCATACCTAACTCACTTACCAACCTTGAAAAGGTGGATTCATCCAGTGTTTTGGTAAATATATCTGCAAGCTGCTTTTCACTTGGAACAAAATGTAGTTCCACAGTACCATTCATTACATGTTCCCTTATAAAGTGGTACTTGATGTCTATGTGCTTTGTTCTTGAATGCTGTACTGGATTTTCAGTGATGGCAATTGCACTTGTGTTATCATAAAAAATAGGAATTCTTTCCACTTGCAGACCATAGTCTAGCAATTGGTTTCTCATCCACAAAATATGTGCACAGCAACTGCCAGCAGCAATATACTCAGCTTCATCTGTAGAGGTAGAAACTGAATTTTGCTTTTTACTGAACCAGGACACAAGCTTGTTTTCTAGAAATTGACAGGTTCCTGTTGTACTTTTTCTATCAATTCTACAACATGCATAATCTGCATCTGAATAACCAGTTATATAAAAACTAGAATCTCTAGGGTACCAAATGCCAAGTTTTGGTGTTCCCTTGAGATATCTGAAAATTCTCTTAATAGCTACTAAGTGAGATTCTCTATAATCAGCCTGAAATCTAGCACAAATACATATAGCAAACATTATATCTGGCCTACTAGCTGTTAAGTATAGAAGTTATATATATATATGACAGTGTTTTGATTTGTAAAGTGCGGAATAATAAGATAAATATGAATCAAAACATAAAGTAATAAAAACACAAGTCTTTAAAACTTTCTGGTGGATTAGAATGTATCCACCAGATATATATATATATATCAAGAGAACTCTGTGAAGCTTGGATAGCTCACAGCTGCTTACAAATAAGAACAACTAAACTTACAGAGAAATGCTAAATGATTCAGCTTACAATTGTTTCTCTGAGAAAATATTTGCTTTGTCTTTCTATTGTTCTAATTTCTACTCTTGGTTTATATATCACCAAGATTACACTATAATAAGATAAGATAATAAAACAAAACCTATCAAGTCTAATACTGTGCTACTTCATTACTCTATTCCAACATCTTTGAATATCTTCATAATAGCATGGAAATGGCAATGCTTCTTTGTTCTCAAAAACTCAGTTGAGTAGGCTTCCACATTCCTTTTGCATATACTCAACGCATGTGACTGTGTTGTCACTATCAATAGATGTTTGAATTAATTATTCGTCGGGTACATGATCATCCGTCGGGTTGCCTTATTGATCATCCATCGGGTTGCTTTGTTGATCATCCGTCGGGTTGCTTTGTTGATCATCCGTCGGGTAGCTATTTGGCACTTGACTTCATTTCATTTATGCAGAATTACAAGACATCATCTATGTACAATTAATCAACCTATTATGCATATCTAATTAAAGTCAACATGACTTATATGCTACTATAAAATCTAAACAAAGGTGTTTGCAGAAATGTGCTACATGACTTATTGTTACATAAGCTACTCACTTGATGGATGTCAAAACATCATCCATCGAGACTGTATTGAGTCATCCGTCGGGACTATATTTGCTTATCCATCGAGTGCTACAAATTACACTAAGTTGAATCTACTAAGGTGTTTTGTTAATAAAATCATCAAGTTCACAACATTTCCACAACAGTAGTTAAGCAAGAGGATGGCCAGACTTAGACGCACTGCTCGTAAGAGCGTACCTGGTAGCCCCTACCGTGTTGTAGGCTTCCAGATGCCAGAGAAGGTAGTACAGGTTGTGTGAGAGCAAGCGCTTAGTCGGAAAGTTTGTAAAGATATAGTGGGTTATCTGTCGGTTCCAAGTTAAAATCGATTGTGTAAATTAAATATTATTTCGGGTTGTAATATGTATTATCTGGTTGGTAGTTGTAATCTTGTCTCAAACTTAATCCTGTTGTTAGTTAATCGGGGTTTACGCTTATTTATTCTTAGTTTAAAGGTGTGTGGGTCCTCATTTCCTAACCCCGAGATTGAGGGCGTCACAAGTTGGTATTAGAGCTACATGATCTAGTCCCTGAGACAAGTTAGGAAAAAGGGTATTTTGGGTTATATATCTATATCGTAAGAGTGTTCGACTCATATAGAGTTGAGTTAGACTATTAGGTATAGTCTAAGTAAAGTGAATAGGTTAAAGTGGCAACTAAAGTTACGGTGTGAGTTAGTTGGAAGTTTTATTTAACCCTAATGTTGTTTCTTGGTTGCTGTTTTATGATTTCTCACAGGACCCCAGTAGTGGTAGTGATTCTGATTCAGAGATTAGTTTGAGCGGTACCCCCGTGGACTCTATTCCACCCTCTTCAGAGGAGCCTGTGTATGTTAGTTCAGATCAGGAGGAGGATCCATCTGAGAGTAGTGATTCTTTTCTCGCATTTCGCTTTCTAATTCCCAAGTTGATTCTTCGACTTTAGGATTTCTCCACAAAACTCTAACTAACGGTACCACTTTATTTCAAAGCGCTTTCTCTTTACGATCTAGTATTCGGACGGGTTGTTTCACATACGATAGATCTTTCTAAATTTCCACTGGTTCCAACTCGATCACATGATTAGCATCCACATTATACTTCGTTAAAAGAGAGACGTGAAACACGTTATGAAGATGTTGCATTTGCAGAAGCAACACTAACTCATATGCTACTTTTCCAATTCGCTTTAATACTTCGAATGGCCCAATTTATCTGGGGCTCAGTTTTCCCTTCTTTCCGAATCTAGACAAGCCTTTCCATGGAGATATCTTTATTAACGCTTTGTCTCCGGGCTCAAATAGCATATCCTTTCGGTTCTGATATGCATACTTCTTTTGTCGATCTTGAGCAGCTATCAACCTTTTGTGAATAAATTCCACTTTCTCTTTCGTTTGTGTTAGGACGAAAACATGCGCTAATATTCATGCAAGTATACACGATCTCAAGTAATATAGAAATATTTCTAGTTCGTTCCCATAGAGACTGGTTTAGGTTAATTTCAGTCAATGAATTTATGCAACAATGGTATGGTTATTATCCAATGCTAAGACGAATAACAAATTGAGGTTGTTTATAACTATGATTAACTAAGAGATTATACTAAAGATTATTAACTAAGAGATTAAAAAGGATTTTTTTACTATATGACACAAACATGGGATTCTAAATTCATTACTACTTTATTCAATAGCCTCTTTGTTCTTAACCCTAGCATGCAATGGTGATGACACTAATCAGATAACACGAAACTGATAAACGACAACTTTCATTGTACGAATACCCTACTATTAGACATCCAAAAAATAAATAGAAGCTGAATAGACACCAATTATATTGAGACCCTATATGTCTATAGAATTCGACAACATAATGGTTTAACGCACAAGTTATCTATCATGATTACATAAGGCAAGTGAGATGGTTAAGATTACCTACGAATCATGCATATCAAATACATGAACCTATGTTAGCATGGCAGGTTCTAAATCCCTAAATTCACTTTCGCTTCAATAGAGATTAACACGCTATCTTATAAGTTTGTGACGCTCATAAGACGAATAAGCACAACCAATACTAGGATATCACACAATCACCACACACTAAGGCATTGAAACAATTTAACTAAAGAAATCCATAAGTAAATCCGCTAGAACCCCACAATAATGATTAGCCCATAATCAGACTCATCATCAATGTGGGTTCCGATGAAAGCATGGTATAAAAAATGTAGTCTTTACACTGAATAAATAATAAAACCAAGTACGTTAAACAAGAGTATAGGTTCAATAAATAAGAAAACTAGCATCCAAAGTTACAACTTAAAACAAAAAATTACAAGAATAAACTAGATCCTCTTCGTGTTGGTTGAATTGTGCTATACGATCTTCTTATGCCTTCTTCTTAAGCTCTAGTATGTCTTCTTATTCAAAAACGAGCATAAGTTATCATTATATATGTTGTAGAATCAACCAGAGCTTCAAACTCTCAAAATCCAAGTAGAAATATAATTCTGACATCCCGACCTAGCGCGGTCGCGCCCTTCACCAGCGCGGGCGCGCTGTCTTTTTGTAGCCCTGGCGCAAAAACACTACAAAAACACATCAAATACATAAATAACTTGAGTACAAAACGTCAATTCAAGCCTTTATAGAGCATTCTAAGTGGACATAAATGCCACTTAACACACCCCTAAACTTGAACCGATATTTGTCCTCAAGTATAAACAGACTCAAAGAACAAGAAATAAAAATGCATAAATGCAGCTAATATGAATGCAACGATCCCCCTTAGATTAACTAAACCAACCGATGAGCAACATCTTAACAAATGCAGTTATTCGCACAAAGATCAATCAAATCCCACAAATTAATTTACAAACCAGAAACGCGCGTGTGTGCAAATGCTTACAGATATACTATCCCAACTAGATCAATAATCATGACTCACTACTCATCAAGGCAATCACAAGTGTAAGTCATATGTCATAGCCTATTTGTATATTCGAGGATTCAACTCAACTCAAATAAGAATGTAATAAGTAAATAGTGGATCTACCGTCAAAAGAGATCTCACAGAGTAATATCTGTCAAAGGATTCAGAAACAAGGTTCATCTACAGACTTGAGGAATTAATTCACTAGAAGAAGTTCAAGAAATTGATCATGCCTCAGTGATATAAATCAAGAGTGTGGATTTAATCAAGTGACAGAGATCTCGTCAGAGTATCATTAATTACAAGGATTTAATCTGAAGAAAATCAAAGTATCAAAGTCAAGACATGAAGAAACGTCACGAAAGTTAGTCACTCATGAACCAGACAGTACATCGAGTGTCAACGTTGAAGTGGTGGAATTGATTCATAATTCTCAGTAATTTTCAAAAGATATTCAGAAGATTGGTTGCTGCTCAGGGTTAGTATTAATTCTCTATTAATTAATTAAGTCATATAATTTAATTAAGAAAATAAATTATATCTGCAAAGATTAATTTATTTGATTAATTAAATTAATTGATTAATTAATTCAGAATTAATATTAAGGATTTTCAGAATTTAAATTGGATTAAAAACAGTCTTAAATCAGCAAGACAATTGAAAATGAACTAGCATGACAATCAGGATTGTCATACCGATTGTCATGCCAAGTCATTTCAATTGTCCTACCGAAAGTTCTACTGGGAAGGAGATAGTCTTGCTAGTTCAACTGATTGTCATACCGAAAGTCATTGTAGTTCAATCAGATTGTCTTGCTAGTTCAATCCATTGTCCTACCGAAAGTCTTGCCAGCTATAGGATTGTCATTCCAGTTCAATTCAATTCTGTTGAATGTATTAAAAAGATATAGAAGCAGCAAAAAGAAAAATAATCATCCAATCAAGAACACGGAACTCAAGAATAAAGAAAAAGAAGCAGACACAAATATTTCATCTCATCTGCAACTTCAAGATCAATTTCTAGATTGTAAAGTTAAATCCAATCAACTAGAAATCTTTATCTTGTTCTTGTGTAACAATCTAGCGGATCAAAATCCCTAGAACTTAATCTCAAATTGCGTTTAGCATTTGAATCTTTTTATTACAAAAATAGAAAAAGTTCATGTCGAATTTATTCTAGATTTGTGATAAATAATATGAGATTAATTCCTTATAATTGATACAGTTGTTGTAACACCTTTCAAGTTTAATAATATTTTTATTTAACTTGAATTTTGTTTCACATTTTTTATTCCGCATTTAAGTCAATTATTCAGTACTGTTTGTATTCAACCCCCCTTCTACAAACACATTGGGACCTAAAAATTGGTATCAGAGCCTTCTGATTAACGAACAAATCAAGATCCTAGACTTTTGTGATTTTTCAACTCCTTGAATTTTTATTCATTCAAAAATTCATAATGACTTCACAAAAAGTTGGAACCGTTAAAATTCCATAATTTGATAAAGAGAATTATATTATGTGGAAGAAGAAGATGCTCTTATTTTTACAAGTGGCAAATCCCAAATATTCAAACTTGTTAAAGAAGGGGATAAGAACTCCGATGGTTATTGAACCGGAAGTGATAGTAGATGATGTTGTGATCACCAAAGCCAAAACCTATCCTAAAGATCCTGAGGATTTTTCTCCTGCTGAAAAAGATGAAGCCTCCTTGGATGCCAGCCTTCAGTTAATTTTAATTGATTCCCTTGATCCCTTGATGAACAGACATGTGATGAACTGTAAAAATTCCAAACATATGTGGGAAACTATTGAGGTGATCAATGCAGGCACAGAGGAAGTTAGGGAGAACAAGTTGGAGATCCTAACCTCTGAGTATGAATATTTTAAATCAAATCCAGGAGAAGGAATTACTGAAGTGTTTGAGAGGTACAATGCATTGATCAACAACCTGAACATAAATGGGAAATATTATTCAATCAGGGAGGTCAACAAAAAGTTCCTTTTAACACTGCCAACTCATCTTGAACATAGAATCACTGCCATTAGAGAAGCTAGAGATCTGAGTGAGATTTCTTTGGACAGGCTCTATGGAGTGTTAAAAACCTATGAGTTGGAGCAGATTCAACAGAAGGAAGTCTACGGGAAGGATCGAATGGTCAGCACATCTACTGAACTTGTAGCTGAAGGTCAACAACAACAGCAATCTCAACAATTGGAGAGAATGGTACAGTGTTCCAAGGCTGAGGAAAATATGTTAGTAGCATAATATGATCCTCCTACTATAATTCAATCAAGTGATGATTTTTAATCCTTGGAAGAGCTGGAGCAATTGGAAGATGAGTCAATGGCCCAAATTGTCAAGAGATTCTCCCATGTCAGATTCAAGAGGAATCCCAAGCTTAAGTACAAGTCCAGCTACAACAAATTCCAGAAAGGTGGATCTTCGTCCTCTAACACCAGCAGTGGTGGATACAAAATAGGGATGGTTGATCGGAGCACCATTAGATGCTATAACTGCAATGAGTTGGGACACTTTGCCACAGAATGTAGGAAGCCAAAGCAAGTAAGAAAGAACTCTGAAAGGGCTTATCTGGCAAAGGGAAGAAGCTGGGATGATACTGACAGTGAAGATGAAGATGAAGGAAATCTTGCTCTTATGGCTATTGATGGAAAAGCTTCATCATCAAGAATAGAGGTAAAACTTTCTGATGCTGAAATGGTTTATCATCTAAGAGGTAACTTAGATTGTGCACGTCGTGATAATGAACTATTAAGTTTACAGATCACAGACCTTGAGAAAGAGGTCAATGAATTAAGACTTGTGCACATTAATCAAGACAAATTAAAAGAACAAGTATCTTTTCTAGAGAATAGAGTTGACTGTTATAGAAAACTCGAAACTATTCTCAAAGACAAGATCACCGGTCTTGAGACTAAGGTTAGAGCCTACTTCAATTCTTGTTCGAAGGCTAAAGAGTTCTACAGTAAGCAATCTGTTAATCAAACATCTGGAATAGGTTATGATTATAATGTTGCTATTGGAGAATTAGGCATAAACTCCCCTCCTCGTGTCTGTGCTAAAGGGAGGGAAGTACCACATGTGCTTAAGGGTGTTGATGAACCCCTCTATAAACCATCAATTGCTGAACTATTTGATGCGACCTCTTCTGTTATTCAAGAAGAAATACGTGCTGAAGATCTTGCTAATGAGAAGGTTGTTTCCAAGTCAAGTGTGTCGAAAGTTCCAGTCAAAGTTGTGAAAGCAACTGAGACTAACTCAGACACACATGAGTTGGATTACAAAAATGCCATGTCTACCATGCATAAATTGCCTGCTGTTAATCACTCTCATAAAGCATGTGGTGTTTCTAATTGTATGTCTTGTGCTTTTAATATGATGTATGCTTATTTTAATGGTAAGCATGTTTCTAATGATAAGACTACTCCTCGTCAGCATGTGAATAACAAGAAGCATGATAGGTCTAAGACTGCCAGTCCTTCTAAGGCTAGAAAGGAGACATTTGTGCCTAAGCTTAAACATAAATTTGTTAAGGCTGTTTACAAGGTCAAATGTTCAGTCATTGAGAAAGTTGAGACAATTAAAATTAAAAATGTTGTTTTGCCTGACAAAGGACAGTTCTACAAGTATGTCGGGCCCAACCAAGTTTGGGTTCCGAAGAAGGTCTAATCCATTTGTAGTGCAGGGCATTAAACAGGTGGAACCGATAGTGTGGATTCTTGACAATGGATCGTCAAGACATATGACCGGAGATAGAGCCCTGCTATCAAATGTGGATTGAGAAAGCTGGCCCCCTGGTTACCTTTGGAGATAACAGCAAAGGTTTATCTGAGGGATATGGCTGTTTGCAAGCTGGGAATGTTATCATTGAAAATTTGTATATTGTGCTAGGTTATTATCAGGAAGCAGTATCCAACATATAGCACCAGTGACGAGACTTGAGAATATTATGATATATCAGGCACCTGCTGCACATTACACTTGGAATTGGACTCTAGTAAGATGAGTACAAGTGTACTCCTGGTTGGTGAGTCAAAAGAGGAAGTCAGTGCACCACAGTTCATGGACTTTGCAGCTGCAGATCTATTGGACTATGCAATCTCTTCTTCATAATCTCACTTCAGGTTGGTATGAACTAGTGTACTGCTCAAGCAATCGTCATATTTATAACTCTCTAATCACTAGGCACAATCATATTGTTTAATATGTGCAGTGAGTTTTAGGAGTAAATCAAACTTCTTTCTACATTAGTGATTTCTTATTTCATGTAAAATCCTTTGAAATCACTATTGTACATCATCTCTCTCAAAAGATTAAATGTATAATTTTCATTCATTATAGATCTTAAGTACATTTTATCTCTCTATATTGCCCTATGTTCTGTGATACAGGTTCAGTCTCAAATGGCTTTCTTTCATTGACAGTCATGAGGTTGAAAACCCACAACGTCTATCCCAGACTGTAAAGACAAACACAGAAACAGAACCAACCAACACTCTCTTACCACTAAATGTAGTATGAATGAGCGTGAGGGAGATAGTGCCTTAGTGCACCACATAAGTAAGGTTCTGTAGTCAACCCAGTAGCTCTGTCTCCTACAAAGATGAGTAGTATTTAAACCAAGACAACTGCTAACCCCCATACATCTTCTCAAAAAGATGTAATGGTTGAAAAGGCACAAAAACAGTTACTAGATTCATTCTCTCAACAGGGTGCGTCTATTAAAATTTGCCTGTCGGCCAAGGTATCCTATGTAGTGCCACCACCTCAAATATAAACAATTCTTAATGCACAAGGAAAGGTTACACACACAAAGGATGAGTTGACGGAAACAAGAGTTTCGACCATTTTAAGGTCAGATTCGATTGTTCAAGGTTCGTTAATGGACCAATTGTCTTTACAGGTGTTAGGAGAGGATACTGATCCAAAAGCCATATGTCAGTGGTCAGTGTCTACCTCCCCAGGCTTAAATCCCCTGGATGCATCTGCGGATAGTGGATCTGACATAGGTGCAGATCTGCAACTTGTTGACAATGATTCAGATATTACCTGATGAGTCACAAGGAAATGTCTTCACAGGCATTAGAAGGGAACTTTGATCTTTATGCTAAATTCTTTGGATCATTGTTTACCTTCCCAGAATTCAAATCGGGAACCCTAAAAGGGAAACTAGCAACTTGTAGATTATGACTCAGATTCATCTGACGAGTTTAACAAGGATGGGGATTTGCGAACTCCCATTGCACAACCTATGACCTCCTTAAGGATGGCTCAGGTGATTTTCCTTGCAGGTATAGCTGGATTAATGAGCTATGAGAGAAGAGTGATATACTTGTGAGAATGAGTGTAAACACGAGTGGAGAGAAGAGTGAAACACATGTGAGGTACACTAAACAGAATCACACACTCACAGTGAGGAAGAAAGAGAAACTTCTTGTTATTTCTTTTCCAACCAAGTGAAATATGAGAACTCCTTCAGACGACGGCATACATTCCTTCACTAAGGGGGAGATAAAAGCTTAAGTAATAGTTTGTAGGATTCCTCAACTAAGAGGGAGAAATAGCAGGGAGTAAGAAAAAGATCCTACATGTACACTACACCACACCATTGTTGTTTGTAACTACGGATCCTATTATACGGGACAGGTGGTAAACATAAGGTGATTTTTTAAGTAAGGGAAGAAGCTGTTTTCAAAAGGGGAGTACCATTGGCTTTTATCTGCAGATCCTATTGTACGGGAGATGTGGTAAACGAAGGTGATCTTCTTTAATCAGTTGATTTTCATAGGGGGAGAAGCAAGAGAGATATGGGCTTCTCAACAGGAAATGTGGTTGTACAAATGAAGATGGAACTACTTGAAGATATGTTCAGTCTAGAGCAACATCTACTTGGAATCTGGAAAATGTTAAATCTAGTCCAGAACTTTTCTACTATTTACTTTGCATTTCTTTTTATATCTTTTTCTTATTTGTTAGTTGAGTTATCCTCTAGGTATTTGTGTGTTATTGTCTAACAAACAAATAGGGGGAGATTGTAAGTCATATGTCATAGCCTATTTGTATATTCGAGGATTCAACTCAACTCAAATAAGAATGTAATAAGTAAATAGTGGATCTACCGTCAAAAGAGATCTCACAGAGTAATATCTGTCAAAGGATTCAGAAATAAGGTTCATCTACAGACTTGAGGAATTAATTCACTGGAAGAAGTTCAAGAAATTGATCATGCCTCAGTGATATAAATCAAGAGTATGGATTTAATCAAGTGACAGAGATCTCGTCAGAGTATCATTAATTACAAGGATTTAATCTGAAGAAAATCAAAGTATCAAAGTCAAGACATGAAGAAACGTCACGGAAGTTAGTCACTCATGAACCAGACAGTACATCGAGTGTCAACGTTGAAGTGGTGGAATTGATTCATAATTCTCAGTGATTTTCAGAAGATATTCAGAAGATTGGTTGTTGCTCAGGGTTAGTATTAATTCTCTATTAATTAATTAAGTCATATAATTTAATTAAGAAAATAAATTATATCTGCAAAGATTAATTTATTTGATTAATTAAATTAATTGATTAATTAATTCAGAATTAATATTAAGGATTTTCAGAATTTAAATTGGATTAAAAACAGTCTTAAATCAGCAAGACAATTGAAAATGAACTAGCATGACAATCAGGATTGTCATACCGATTGTCATGCCAGGTCATTTCAATTGTCCTACCAAAAGTTCTACTGGGAAGGAGATAGTCTTGCTAGTTCAATTGATTGTCATACCGAAAGTCATTGTAGTTCAATCAGATTGTCTTGCTAGTTCAATCCATTGTCCTACCAAAAGTCTTGCCAGCTATAGGATTGTCATTCCAGTTCAATTCAATTCTGTTGAATGAATTAAAAAGACATAGAAGCAGCAAAAAGAAAAATAATCATCTAATCAAGAACACAGAACTCAAGAACAAAGAAAAAGAAGCAGACACAAATATTTCATCTCATCTGCAACTTCAAGATCAATTTCTAGATTGTAAAGTTAAATCCAATCAACAAGAAATCTTTATCTTGTTCTTGTGTAACAATCTAGCGGATCAAAATCCCTAGAACTTAATCTCAAATTGCGTTTAGCATTTGAATCTTTTTATTACAAAAATAGAACAAGTTCTTGTCGAATTTATTCTAGATTTGTGATAATTAATTTGAGATTAATTCCTTGAAATCGATACAGTTGTTGTAACACCTTTCAAGTTTAATAATATTTTTATTTAACTTGAATTTTGTTTCACATTTTTTATTCCGCATTTAAGTCGATTATTCGGTACTGTTTGTATTCAACCCCCCCTTCTATAAACACATTGGGACCTAACAACAAGGTTATAAATAGAATAAAAGCTAAACTCAAAATGATCGATAACACTTCAATTCTTATATCGAAGTTATTATATGGATTCATGCTTTTATTGCCAACACATATACAACACAAATATGCTTATTTGACCGTGCAATGAATGAGGTCCACAAAAGACTTATATAATAATACTCATGTAACATGCGTTAGGTTAGTGGATCCCAGACTATAAAAGCCTTAGGTCACTAGGCACAAAGTCCCCTAAGAACTTAATAACTCGAGTACTAAAGAGCCCACGCGTGATTATTTATGCATAACACATATTTCTTTTTTCTCTTTTTTTTTTCTTTTTTTTTCTTTTTTTTCTTCCTTCTTTTTTTTCTTTTCTTTTTTTCACAAATTTCTGAACGAGTGTGTTTCACTCCATCTCATTCAACCCTAGACTACTCATAAATTATGAGCCGACTACTAGCCATTTGACACATAGCCATAACAAGTAGCAATGAAATCTAAATTTTTACTCCAATTTTCAAATATTCATGTTAATTTATCATTAAGAGAATATTCTAAATTCTAAATATAAACATGTGATTAAACCTCGACAAACAAATAAACCATGATCTAGGACTCAAGCAACCTATAAGACTTAGTGAAATTACAATTGTCTCTAGCATGCAAATCAACTCGTTAGGACTTAACATCACTACACTAGCATCAATATCGCAAATCAATTGGAAAAAATCAACTAAGGGATCGTGTTATAATGCAAATAACTATATGCAACAAACTATAAAAATAAAAAACTACTACATGGCAAACATACAACTATATGAACTAAACTAGCATGAATATACAAATTATATGTGACTCATACATAATATATAATCCTTAACTACTACCCCCAAACTTAAAATATTCATTGTCCTCAGTGAAGGTAATAGTAAGGAATCAGGCATGCCTACTCAGAATCAAGGTCATCACCCTCAACCGGTGGAGTATCAGGAATGTCTGGAGGTGGATACACCGAATCCTCACCAAATACTGGCCAATGGATGTCAACTCATGTGGCTCTAAATGCAGTCCCTAATGCTTGGGTAAGGTCATGTGCAAACCGACTATGAATGTCATGTATCGCATCCATCCTCCTCATCAAGCGCCTATACTGTGCTGAACTCATACCAGCAATGTCCTGTGCTTCCTCCTGCTGCTGCTGCTGTGACCCCGAAGGACCGGCCTCCTCACCCGACTCAGCTCTCCAAGCTGCTCTGCTCTCCTGAGTCATGCAACCAGCATATGCCTAAGGAGATGGCCTTCCACCTAGTAGATGGTCATTAGAATATCAAAGCCCCTTAGGATCGAGCTTCCCACTGTACCACTCCTGCATACTCAACAAAGTTGAACTATCAATGGGAGCACTAGGAAGTTGCAGTTGCTCGTGTGCGGGCCAATGAACGCCAACCGCCACACACAACTCCGTCACAATGGACGCATAAGGTATAGAACCCGTAGTACTCCCTCGCAAGAACCTCAGAATACCCTGATGAATCACCATCCCGAGATCCACATAATCTCTCTGAAGAATCCCCCACAACAACCGTGCACGCTCCACAGTAACATCATACACGTGAGATGATGGCATGATGTGGGCATAAATAAAAGAATTTCATGCACGTGCAAACCTGTTCATGCACGAGGCAGGGAAAGTGGCATATTCGTTCGTGCCCTTCTTGAACTTCCAGTGAGTCTCAGGCACACACAGGGTAGCAACGATCAAATCCAAGTTAAAATCATCCCCCGTCTTCTCTTTTCAGTTATCCTGATCTGGCCTCCTCTCGGGCTGCTTAATCACCCTTCGAATCGCCTCAGCACTATACTCCACTATCAATCCCCCTTACCACAGTGAAACCGTTCTTCTTCGCCTTTGCATTCGCGTAGAACTTGTGAACCACACTCATAGGTACCGCAGCAGGAGCCTCACAAAAAGCTATCCACCCCATCTCCACAATCATCTCTAACAACTTACCATCCCTTTCCGATGGCAGAAAACCTCGCTCATTGGCTATAGGCTTCGAAAGCAGCCTCGTATACTCCGCCTCAGCCTCCGGAGTTGAAAACCTGGGCCTCACACCACCCACACTCGAAGAATCAGTGGTGCTGCTGCTAACTTGGGTTCATTGTCTTTTGGGTGCCATTGAGATTGAATCAGAGAGAATAAGAGATGTATGTATAAAAGAGATTTGTGTTTGAGAATTTGAGAAGTGATGGAGAAGTTTGTGTATAAGCGTATGTATATATATGAGATTAGGAATATAATTAGTTATGGAAAAGAAGTGGGATTAATGGGAGTAATGGGGATAACGGAATTGATTTGGAATAGAAATTATGGGAATTAGAGGAGGGAAATTTGGGTAGAAATTGATTTATATTGAAGTCCCCGAAATTCTATTTATTTCCTTCTTGTTTTTTTTGACTAAAGGGACTCAGCGCGGCCTCCGCGGGCGCACCGTGCTTCTGGAAATCCAGGGCGTCCGCCCTGCATACCGGCGCGGGCGCACACTTCTTCTGATAAAACAGCGCGGCCACCCCACTTTTCAGCACGGATGCGCCATGCTTCTGTAGTTGAACTTGAATCTTTTCCTTTTTCTAATTTTTTTGTGTTTTTCTCCTTGTTTTCTTCTTCCTCTATCTACTAATGTACAACAAACTTGGGTTGCCTCCGAAGAAGTGCTTGGTTTACATCGTTAGCTTAAAGTAGAAACTCGAGATCAAGTAGACAATAAAACGACACTAACCACCTCACGGTTTTCCATATCCCCGAAGTAATGCTTCAACCTCCGTCCATTCACCTTGAATACTTGTCCTAGATCATTCTGAAAAATCTCCACCGCTCCATGTGAAAATATAGTTTTGATAATAAACGGCCCTGACCACCTCGACTTCAACTTCCCAGGAAAAAAATGGACACTGGAGTTGAACAAAAGAACTTATTGCCACGGCACAAATGATTTGAGCACTAGACCCTTATCGTGCCACCACTTGACTTTCTCCTTGTACATTTTGTTGTTCTCATATGCTTGAAGCCGAAACTCATCGAGTTCATTCAACTGAAGCATTCTTTTCTAACCAGCTGCATCCAAATCAAGGTTTAACTTCTTCAAAGCCCAATATGCTTTGTGCTCGAGCTCCACAGGCAAATGGCATCCCTTGCCATAAACCAACTGAAAGGACGAGATGCCAAGTGGAGTCTTGTATGCTGTTTAGTATGCCCAAACAACTTCATCTAGCTTTAAAGACCAATCCTTCCTTGATGGACACACAACTTTCTCTAGAATACACTTGATCTCTCTGTTAGACACCTTAGCTTGACCATTAGTCTAAGAATGGTAGGTTGTAGCAATGCAATGATTCACATTATACCTTTGCATCATGGCAGTGAACTTACAATTGCAGAAATGCGATCCCTCGTCACTGATTATGACTCTTGGAGTCCTAAATCTTGTGAATATCTGCTTATGAAGAAATTAAGCACTACCTTCGCATCATTTGTCGGCAAATCCTTGACTGCAACCCATTTTGAGACATAATCAACCGCCAACAAGATATACTGATTATTGCAAGATGAGACAAATGGCCCGATGAAGTCAATTTCCCAAACATCGAAGACCTCAACCTTGAGAAGCATATTAAGAGGCATCTCATCCCTCTTAGACGTATTACCCACACACTGGAATCAATCACAATTCAAAACAAATCGATGCGCATCCTTAAACAATGTAGGCCAGAAAATTCCTGCTTGAAGGATACGAGCTGCTATCTTTTCTCCACCATAGTGGCCTCCATACGCAGTGGAATGGAAATCTCACAAGATCCCCCCATTTTGCTGTACAGAATACATCTCCCGGTGATCTGGTCAGCTCCTTGCCTAAATAAATATGGCTCATCCCACATGTACCACTTCACCTCATGAAGAAACGTCTTTCTTTGAGCATAAGACAAGTCTAGAGGCATGATATTACTCACAAGATAGTTCACAATGTCTGCGAACCACGGTTCTTCCTCTTGCACACTAAATAACTGCTCATTGGGAAAAGACTCATTGATCAATGTCTTATCCTGTGAAGTTGAACTTGGGTCTTCCAAACGAGAGAGATGATCAGCGACTTGATTCTCAGTACATTTTCTATCCTTGATCTTTAACTCAAATTCCTGAAGTAAAAGAACCCATCGAATCAGTCCAGGCTTCGAGTCCTTCTTCGAGATGAGATATCGAATTGCAGCGTGATTAGTGAAAACTGTCACCTTCGTCCCAAGAAAGTAAGAATGAAACTTCTCAAAACCGTAGACAATGGCTAAGAGTTCTTTCTCATTAGTAGTATAATTCAGTTGAGCACCATTTAAGGTCTTACTAGCATAGTAGACCACATAAAATATTTTGTTCTTTCTCTGCCCAAGAACTGCTCCAACTGCATAATCGCTTGTATCGCACATCATCTCAAAAGGCTCATTCTAATCAGATGCAGTTATGACCGGTGCCGTGATTAAACTCTTCTTCAAGAACTTAAAATCAGCTAGGCACTCGTCATCAAACTTGAACAAGACATCTTTCTCTAGAAGATTGCACAAGGGTTTAGAGATTTTAGAGAAGTCCTTGATGAAACGCCTATAGAAACCCGCATGACCAAGAAAGATGCGGACTCCCTTAATAGAAATTGGTGGAGGAAGGTTTTTGATAACCCCCACCTTGGATTTATGCACCTCAAGACCTTTACTAGAGACTTTGTGCCCAAGAATAATGCCCTGTCGCACCTGTTAGTCCCTTAATAATATAGCAAGAATTACAGAAGGGGGTTGAATGGAATTCTTGAACCTTTTTCTTAAAATAAAAATGTTCAAACTCGAATATAAATAAAAGTGTATTGATTAGCACAATGCGGAATAAAAACTTAAGTGAACCAAAACACAAGTAATTAAAAACAAGAGTCTTTAAAAACTTTCTGGTGGATTTAAACTATTCCACCAGAGATATATATTATATCGAGAGAACTCTGTGTGCAAGAATGCTCATAGCTGCTTACAAATATGAACTACTTAGAATACAGAGAAATGCTAATAATTCTGCTTACAAATGTTTCTCACTTTTTGTATCTCAGATCTTAGTTTCTATTTGCTACTTCTTGGTTTATATATTACCAAGATTACAAAGTCAAAAGACATGATCATTATAAAAACTATCGGGTCTAATGATTTGTTACTTTGTTCTCTATTACCCAGTTAATAGGCTTCCTTATTCCATTTGCATACACTTCGACGCATGTGACTATGCTGTCACTGTCAACTGATATTTGAATTCTTTATCCATTGAGTACATGATCATCCATCGAGTTTATGATCATCCGTTGATGGCTTTATTGATCATCCGGCGACTGCTATATTGAACATCCGTTGATAGCTATTTGATCATCCGTCGATGGCTTTGTTAATCATCCGTCGGTAGCTATTTTGGCACTTGACTTCAATTCATTTATGCAGAATTACAAGACATCATCTATGTACACTTAATCAACCTATTATGCATAACTAGTTAAAGTCAACATGACTTATATGCTACTACAGAATCTATACAACGGTGTATGCAGAAATGTGCTAAAGACTCATTATTACATAAGCTACTCACTCGATGGATAATAAGTCATCATCCGTCGGGACTATAATGAGTTATCCGTCGGGACTAAAATTCTTATCCGTCGAGTACTACATTATTTCACTAAGTAAAATCTACTTAGGTGTTTTGTTTATGTAATCATCAAGTACACAACATATGCACAACAACACCATAAAATGACATTTCTCCCAGTTGAGAACCAGATTAGTCTCAACACACCTTTTAAGAATGGCGCCAAGATTTTACAAGCATTCGTCAAAAGAATCACCAAACACAGAAAAATCATCCATGAACACCTCCACATTCTGACCAATTATGTCAGAGAAGAAACTCGTTTGAAGGCAAAATTCCCAAATGGACAAGTGAAAGTAGTCTTTTCCTGATCTTCTCGAGCAATGCAAATCTGATTATAACCCAAATAGCCATCCAGAAGACAGTAGTATCATGCCCAGCCAACCTGTCAACCATCTGATCAATAAAAGGAAGAGGAAAATGATCCTTCCTTGTGGCCTTGTTCAGCTTTCTGTAATACATGCAAACTCTCCACCCCGTGACTGTTCGAGTAGAAATGAGCTCATTCTTCTCATTAGCACCAACTGTGATACCTCCCTTCTTCGGCACACACTGAACTGGGCTCACCCAAGAACTGTCAGAAATGAGATAGATGATCCCTGCATCTAGCCATTTGAGAATTTCTTTCTTTACAACTTCTTTCATGATTGGATTTAACCTTCCCTGCTGCTCAACCGTAGGCTTGCTACCTTCCTCTAGCAGAATTTTAAGCATGCAATAAGAAGGGCTGATTTCCTTAATATCTGCTATAGTCCATCCAATTGCCGATTTGAACTCTCTCAGAATTCTTAAGAGCTTTTTCTCATCAATACCTAAAAGGTCAGATGCAATAATAACCAGAAAAGTAGATGCATTATCTAAAAAAGCTTACGTTAAGTGTCCAGGCAATGGTTTAAGCTCAATTGTAGGAGCTTCCTTAATAGAAGGCTTGAGGCGCCTTGGATATTTGTTTAGCTCCTCCATTCCAAGAGATTCAAAAGGCATATCCAGCCTCCGCTTCCAGGGAGAAGCATTCAGATACTGCGACTGCTCATCCCCTTTGCTATCTTCACTATTTAAATTCCCCAACAAGGCCTTCTCTAAGGCATCAGACCTTAGCATTTGATCAAGTTCTGAAGTAACCACATAATCGACCAACTCCACTTTTAAGCACTCCTTATTTTTAGTCGGGAATTTCATGACATTAAAAACATTGAACGTCACATCCTGTGTTAGATATATTTGTGATGTCATGTTTAATCTGATTTTTTTAGTTTCAGAACTTATTATCAGAATATCAGAACTTAACTGGAAATCAGAACTTAGTGAAGACAGGAAGTTATCAAAACTTAAGGCGTCAGAACTTATATCAGGACTTAAGTGCGGATACACTTCAGGGATGAAAAGCAGCTGATTTACAAGAGAGGACCTGGATTAGACAAGTAAAGATATGCATGAAGAATTGGATAACTATAGGACTTCAATAGATAATCTCTGATTGATATATTCTAGGAAACAGAATCATTATCATATCAATTGGTAGTTATCTTGTAACTGTGTATTATATAAACACAGATTAGGGTTTACACTATAAGTGTTATCATTCATGAGAATATTATTCATTGTAACTCTAGCAGCTCTTAGTGATATCATACATCACTGAGAGAGTAGATTAAACCTACTGTAACAGAGTTTGATATATTGAATAAACTTGTTTTCAGTTACGTACTTGTGTTCATAATCAAATTGATCATAGATATTATATTCAACCCCCTTCAATAGTATCATTGAGGCCTATCAAGTGGTATCAGAGCCAATCTGTTAAGCTTACAAACAGTTAAGATCCAAACAAACAATCACTCATGTCTGAACAAGCAAAAATACCAGACCCTCAAGAACCTGCAAAGGTTTAACCGATTCAAAACACTAGTAGATATGAAACCATCAGGATTCCTTTGCTCAGGGTGTCTGAGTACCCTGTATGGAGTGTGAAGATGGCCATGTTTCTGGAAGCTACAGATCCAGAATATTTAGACAGAATTTATGATGGTCCACACAAGCCCACAAAGCTTTCTGTTGCAGTTGGGAATGAGCCTCAGAGAATGATTCCCAAAGAAAAGAGAGAATGTACCATTGAAGACATCTCTTCACTAGGAAAGGATACAAAAGTAAGACACTTGCTTCATAGTGCAATTGACAATGTCATGTCAAACAGGGTGATTGGATGCAAGACTACAAAAGAAATATGGGATGCATTGGAAGTGAGATGTCAAGGAACCAATGCCATCAAAAAGAACAGGAAGACAATACTCACACAGGAGTATGAGCACTTTGACTCAAAATCTGATGAGTCACTAACTGATACATATGACAGATTCACAAAGCTGTTGAACGATCTATCACTAGTGGACAAGGAATATGATCCAGAAGATTCAAATATGAAATTCCTACTAGCTCTTCCTGAAAAGTGGGATTTGAAAGCTACTACAATAAGAGACAACTATGAACTTGCTGGTATGTCGCTTGATGAAATCTATGGAATGCTCAAGACTCATGAACTTGAGATTGAGCGAAGAAAGAAGAGGCATGGAGGGAAGTCTAAGACAGTTGCTTTAAAGGCTGAAAAAAGCCAATTGTCTCTAGGAAGCAAAAGGAAAGGCTCTCATCATACAGTCTGATTATGAGTCATCAGATTCTAATGATGATGATTCAGAACCTGAAAATTATCTGAAGTGGATATTGATGCAGAGATGATGCAACTGTGTGCTCTTATGGTAAAGGGTATCACAAAGATAGCCTACAAGAAATTCAAAAAGGGTAAGAAGTTTTCCAGGAAAGGTGGAAGTTCTGACAAGAAAGGGTTCAGAAAGTCTGAAGGCAAAGGAGGAAAGTCTGACAGAGGAGACAACTCAAATGTCAAATGCTATAATTATGGTGAAAGAGGCCACATATCTCCTGATTGTAAGAAAGGAAATGATGATAAAGGCCAGGCACTTATCACAAAGAAGAAAAACTGGGCAGACACTACAGAATCTGAAGAAGGGGTGAACTATGCCTTAATGGCAAATGCTGATAGCAATTTTGATGCTGCTAAACTAGAGGTACCTCTATCAACTCTTGCTTTTGATATAGAAGATATTACTGAGTTAAGATTATTTTTAAAAAACATTTATATTCGCTATAGAGATCAGACTTTAGAGAATGAAAGATTAAAATATGAAAATCTAAAGTACAAAAACAGAAATAGCTATCTAGAAGAAGAGTTAGTCAAGATGAACATTATTCAGACAGAGAGAGATAATGTTGTGTATTTTAAGGATGAATTGCTTAAACAGAATGATTATCTAAAAACTGAATTAGAAAAAGAAAGAGAAATCATCAGGACTTGGACTAACTCAGGCAAAACAACTCATAATATTCTAAGTAGTGGAAACTGGAAAGAGGGGTTAGGTTATAAAGATGGTAAAAGTGAAAAAGGGACTTTGTCAATTAAGCCAAAGGTAAATCCTATTAAATTTATTGCAAAAACTGTTGTGTCTGATTCTGAAAAGATGAAAGACTCTAAAATAGAAGTCAAAGAAAAGTCAACTTCTGACAAATCAAAACAGGATAAACCAGCTTTGGTGAACATTGGCTTAATGACAAAGAAGCAGCTTAAGTATAAGCTGGAAGAGATTAAAAATATGAACAAGGTAAAGGAAGCTAGGAAAAATGGGAATGGAAAGGAAGGTGTGAATAAAAGTAATAATTATATGCCTGTTCCTAATGCTCCTAGAAAGAAATGCTATAATTATGGAAACTCTAACCATCTTGCTTCTTTTTGCAGGAAAAATAAAGATATAAACTCTTTACCTCCTAAATCAGGAGTTAAGAGTCAGTCTGTTAGGTTTAAACCACAAAATCCTTGTTTTCATTGTGGTAGTTCATGGCATTCTATTAATACTTGTAAGGAATATCATAGTTTGTACTATGATTATTATGAAATAAAACCTTCTTTAAAGAAAGTTAGTGTAATCCCTTCTAGTGTAAATTCTGATGCAAAGTCTGATATAAAGTCTGATAAAAAGCATGTTAGCATAAACTCTGAAACTAAATCCGCTGCAAATACTAACAAACTTAATAAGGCCAAAGGATCCAAGCAAGTATGGGTCCTTAAAACTAATCAATAGTGGTCTTTGTGATTGCAGGGCAACAGGAAAAACATCCTGGTTCTGGATAGTAGATGTTCAGGACATATGACTGGAAATAAAGCCCTGCTATCAGACTTTATGGAGAAAGCTGGCCCAGGAGTTTCTTATGGAGATGGAAACATGGGAAAGACTCTGGGATATGTCAACATCAATCTTGTGAATGTCATAATTGGATCAGTAGCTCTTGTCTCAGGATTTAAACACAATCTGCTAAGTGTGAGTCAAATCTGTGACATAGGTTATCTTGTGGATTTCTTTGAAGAACACTGTGAAGTTGTAAGTAATTCTACAGGTAAAGTGGTTCTGAAAGGTTACAGACATGGTAACATATATGAAGCCAGACTTTCAACAAATTCTGATGGGTCTGCAATCTGTCTGTTAAGCAGAACATCAATTGAAGAAAGCTGGAATTGGTACAAGAGACTCTCTCATTTAAATTTCAATAAAATAAATGAGATAGTAAAGAAAGATCTTATGAGAGGACTACCAAAATCAATATTTGCTCCTGATGGTCTTTGTGACTCATGTCAAAAGGCAAAACAAAGGAAATCTTCATTCAAGAGCAAAACTGAATCCTCAATTCTTGAGTCTTATCACTTACTGTATGTTAATCTATTTGGTCCAGTCAATGTCATGCCTATTGCAAAGAAGAAATATGCTATGATTATAGTGGATGAGTTCACAAGATACACTTGGGTGTATTTCTTGAACAAGAAGAATGAAACTGCATCTACTCTAACTGATCATGTCAGACAGCTGGATAAGTTAGTCGAAATTCTGTTAAAATAATAAGAAGTGATAATGGCACTGAGTTCAATAATTCAATCATGGAAGAGTTCTACAAAGAGCATGGAATAAAGCAGGAATTTTCTGCACCTGGAACTCCACAGCAGAATGGAGCTGTAGAAAGAAAGAATAAGACTCTTATTGAAGCTGCACCAACTATGCTTGATGAAGCAAATCTACCAACCTATTTTTGGGCTGAAGCTGTGCAGACTGCTTGTTTTAAACCAAATGCTACACTAATTAACAAGCATGGAAAAATACCATATGAGATGGTGAAGAAAAAGAAGCCAAATCTGAAATACTTTCATGTATTTGGATGCAAGTGTTTTGTTCTTAAGACTCATCCTGAACAGCTGTCAAAATTTGATCTAAAAGCAGATGAAGGAATTTTTGTTGGATATCCGCTTTCCACAAAAGCCTTCAGAGTCTACAATTTAAGAACAAGGGTTGTCATGAAATCTATCAATATATCTTTTGATGATAAGAAGATTACCGGACTTAAAGATTTCAATGATCATGATCATCTGAGATTTGAAAATGAAGATGTAAATTCTGATTCTGTAAATTCTGATTCTGTAAATTATGATGATCTGAATCCTGATCCTGTAAGTTCTGACGGGTTAAATTCAGATGTCATTGAAACTGTGGTAACTGCTTCAAAGGAAAATGCACATGTTCAGGGGAAGTAAGCTGATGATCATACCACACCTCAAGATTCTCAAGAAGCATCAGAACCAGTCACTATCTCTTCAAGTTCTGATTCATCAAGTTCTGATGAGCCAAATTCTGACAATTCTAGAAAATCTAATTCTTCAATTCCTGAAGGATCCAACTCAAATTCTGGAATCTCATAGAGCATAATTTCAGGGGGAGCATCAGAAAATGCTGATGGAGACAGCATGGATCATGGGGGAGGATCCAGTTCTAGAGATCAACTTCCATCTGCAAGGAAGTGGACTAAATCACATACACCTGACTTAATAATTAGAGATCCTAAAGCAGGTGTCAGAACTAGAACATCAACAATAAATGAATGTCTCTATCATTCCTTTCTATCTCAGACTGAACTAAAGAAAGTGGAAGCAGCTCTTCAAGATGCTGATTGGGTGCAAGCAATGCAGGAAGAGTTAAATGAATTTGAAAGAAATAAAGTCTGGACCCTAGTGCCAAGACCAAAGAACAGATCCATTGTTGGCACAAAATGGGTGTTCAGAAATAAAACTGACAGTGATGGCATAATTACAAGAAACAAAGCAAGGCTGGTTGATAAAAGTTACTCTCAACAGGAGGGTATTGACTATGATGAAACATTTGCTCCAGTTGCTAGATTGGAAGCCATAAGAATCTTTTTGGCTTATGCTACTCACAAGAAGTTTAAAGTCTTTCAAATGGATGTAAAGAGTGCATTTCTCAATGGAGAATTAGAGGAAGAGGTATATGTTCAACAATCTCCAGGATTTGTAGATCCAAAATTTCCTAATCATGTCTACAGACTTGATAAAGCACTCTATGGCCTAAAGCAAGCTCCAAGAGCATGGTATGAAACTCTGGCATAATTTCTTCTGGAAAGTGGATTTACCAGAGGCACAATTGATAAAACTCTGTTTTATATCAACCATGGAAAGGACTTACTTTTAGTCCAAATTTATGTTGATGATATCATTTTTTGTTCTACAAATGCCAAATTCTATGAAAGGTTTTCAAAGCTAATGCAGTCAAAATATCAAATGAGTATGATGAGAGAACTTAGCTATTTTCTGGGAATTCAAGTCAAGAAAACTGAAGAATGAACTTTCATAAATCAATCCAAGTACACCAGAAATTTACTCAAGAAATTTGGAATGCAAGACAGTTCAACTGCATCCACTCCCATGGCCACTGCCACTAAGTTAGATAAAGATACTGGAGCATCAGTAGATATTACTAACTACAGAGGTATGATTGGCTCTTTACTCTATTTAACTACAAGTAGACCAGATATCATGTATGATACCTGTCTTTGTGCAAGATTTCAGGCTGATCCAAGAGAACCTCATCTAATAGCTGTGAAAAGAATTTTCAAGTACCTCAAGGGTATAGCTGATCTAGGATTGTGGTATCCTAGGGAATCAGATTTTAAGCTAATAGGTTACTCAGATGTAGATTTTTCAGGATGTAAAATAGACAGGAAAAGAACTAGTGGAAGCTGCCAATTTCTTGGAGGCAGATTGGTTTTTTGGTTTAGCAAGAAACAGAAATCAATTTCTACATCAACTGCAAGAGCAGAATATATTGCTGCAGGAAGCTGTTGTACACGGATTGTTTGGATGAAGAATCTATTACTGGACTATGGGTTAGAATTTTCTAAAATACCTATTTACTGTGATAATCAAAGTGTTATTGCTATGACAGGAAATCCAGTTCAACACTCAATGACAAAGCACATCAGCATTAAGTACGATTTCATAAGGGAACATGTGATGGAAGGTACAATGGAATTGCATTTTGTTCCAACAGATCAACAACTAGCAGATATCTTCACAAAACCACTATATGAAGCTACTTTTACAAGACTGTTAAATGAACTTGGAATTGTTTCAGGTTCTTTCTCAAAATATGTTTAGTTTTTGTTCTCATACATCAGACTTTATGATTAGTGTTTACAGATTTTCTTATCTCAATGTAATATGTGCTTAAATTGTAACATATTAAACATTGCATATTATCTGATGTGATTCTATAAACTTTGAAAGTGTTTTGAATGTTTTTTGACTATTCAATCCAATGAGGATTATTATGTTAGATGTTGACTTAGTAGTCTTTAACAAACTATGTATCCCATGTTTGAATTAGTTATTTATGTGGAAATCAATAACACAAGCAAATTCTGATTTTGATCTTAGTCAAATTTACTTCCTGTATCTTATTACTAAGTCACAAATTAGATTATTGCTTCTTATTTATCAAATTTTGATTTCAGTAAATCTTAAGGATGAACTACATGCTTGATAAGCCTCACTTATCTAAAGAAAATAAAAGAAAAGAAAAATTGAAATCAGGTACTCCTTTGAGATCTAGAGTAATTTATGTGAAAGGGAAGATCCAAGTGCATTGCTGGTATTAAGTTATATGCATTAGAAAAGCAAATTGATTTTTCTTGGTGACTTTTCACATTCTCTGATTACTGGAGAAATATTCTGATAACAACATAAATTCTGATGGAAGTTGTAACTCATTTACACTGAGAAGCCATTGTCAAAAGAGTTTCAAAAGATGCATAAAATAAGCACAAATAGTTGAGGTGGATTCTTGCATAACTTTATTCTATAGTAGACTTCACAATTCAAGACATATTTTAAGCATTTTTCTTAGTTATGCCTTATTTCTAAGATATACTGAAGTTTATCAGACTTTAATCTTTATCTGATTATTTGCACATACACACACTATCACTCCATATGAATGAGAAAATTACTGTGGTGATTAAGTTGTTTCTGATAAACAGTTAAGCATTATTTGCATAAATTCTGAGGACAAGTTCTGATTATGTTCTAATGATTAAACTCTGAAGAAACCAGTCATTATTTGTGTGAAGAATCACAGAAACAATCATTCACTTTTTGAGTACAGAATCCATGTTCTGATGACCGTTAAATTCTGATAATAGTCAAGTTCTGATGCAAATCATTATGCTTACGTGGCATTATTTATTTACTTGACTTATTTTTTATATTTACTGTAACGGTCATATTTTCAGAAAATAATTGAGTGAGATAAAAACAATGATAATCATTTGATTAATGGGTTGTGTGTTGGTTTTTGTATATGCATGTGTGCAATAATTACTGCACATTTCCCGTGCCCACTAATGACTGCCTTGACTATTTACTGCATGACATGTGTAATTATGTCGGTTTTACTTCCAAAAAGAGCCGTTGAGTGGAAAGAATATAAATATTATAGATAAAAGATTATACAAATCTTTTAACTTCTCTCTTACCTTATCTCTTATTTCTTTTAATCTCTCTCTCTTTTTCTCTCTATTTTCTGACGGACTTTCTTACAGGCATTTTATCAAACACCTTGCGAACACATATTATTTCACTTAATTTCTCACAGAAATGGCACCAAAGGATGTTATCTTTAATGGAGCCAAGTTCGTCCCCAACAACTATATGGCTATTCTCAGCAAGGACGATACTCCTTCAGATCTTCACTTCATTCAAGATTTTCTGGCTCGCAATGAGATTGGGTATGCTTTGACCCAACCACAAGCACTCTCAGGAACACAAATTCTGGAGTTTTGGAGGACTGCCGTCTATGATGATGGTGGTGAAGATGGGTCTCCAAGCATCATTTTCACAACTGGGGAAGATGAGCACTTGGTTACCCTGTCTACTATTCGACAAGCTTTGTATTTGCCAGAAACTTGTACTTTCAATGCTCAGATTGGAGATCCACTTCTACAGAGTATGATGGCAAATCTTGGCTATGAGAAAAATCTGTCCAAGTTGGGACAACTGAAGAGGCCATACATTAGAAGGGAGTGGAGCTTCTTTTTTAATTGCATCACCAGAGCCTTTTCCAACAAATGCTCAAAATTTGATGTTATTCCAATTCTGGGTCAGCAAATAGGGTATGCACTTCTTAATCAAACTCATTTTGATTATGCTACTGCTATTTTGGGTTTTATTGGGGATAGGTTGAAAGAGGACCCAAATACTGTTTACTTTGCTAGGTTCTATCAGCTTATTTATAGTTTTTGTTGTTCTGATAAGCCCCAAGCCTTTAGTGACTTGATTCAACCTTTTAAACTTCATAAAAGGGCCTTCACAGACTTGTTATCTGCTGATAATAAGAAAGACATACTAAGACCTCTTCAAATTCTCAATCTGTAAAACAGTTCTTAGTAAATTCTAATCCTCACACATCCACAACCATATATCCTGATGTTGCACCTACACAGCCTACTACTTCTCAACCTCCATCAACCCAGCCTTCCAATACTCAACCACAGCCTACTATCAGAACCTACTATCAACCAGCACAATCCTCTCAAACACAACCATCATCACCTACTATCAGAATCTCACCTCTCAAATCCAAAACCAAACCGACCTCTGGTACTTCTCAAAAGGTGCCAGTTGTAACATCTGACACATCTTCTAGGCCCAAAACTAAAAGAACTATCTTCGTGCCTAAATCTCCACCAAGGAGAATAAGAAGGATGATTCTAAGAGATGAATCTGATGAGGATGAACAAGTCCAGGTTCCTGCATCAGAACCTGTGACATTAGAAGCTGAAGAGATAACTCCTCAGAAGGAGAATGAAGCTGAGGGTTCTGGAATTTTGAAAAGGAAAAGACCTTCAAATTCTGATACAGATCATATCGCTCCACCATCTAGAAGATCAAGGAAGACTAGAGCAGGTGTGCATATTGCACAAATTCAATTTGAGGATGCTGAGGAAGGGGATCAGGAATCTCTGATCTCATCAGAACCTAAAGTCATTGAAGCTTTGACAGCTCCACCTCAACCTGAAGACACTGTTTATGACACAGTGATCACACCTCCTATCTCTCCATTCAAAGTAACTGCCTCAGTTGGAGATTTAGGGTTAAGTCCTGAAATTGATATTCATAGGTTGAATATTCCTTCTGTTTTCTATCTGGAAGCTCCACCAGCAAAACAACCAACATCTCCTGTTTCACCAATTCTACAGGCTGAGATACCAACAACACCAATTCTTGATCTTGGCACTGAAGATCAGAATTTAGATGAAGTTGCTCCAGAATCTTCTTCAGTTATACATACTCTGGTGTTATCAGAAGATGATAAGATTTTATCAAATTCTGGAGACAGTGCTCCAGTTAATGCTCCAATTCTTGGCAAGGAGGCACTGCTTAAATTTGTTGAAGAAGGTGCTCCTATTCCATGGGAGGAAGAGTTGAGTGGACAAAGAAGTGGAATGAATCTGACTTCATTCCCAGCCCACATGTTCTGTCAGAACATGTTTCAAAAGCTGATGAGTGCTGATAAATTCTGACTTCAAAACACAACTTAAAGTCACTGATCTCAGTACTAAATCTCTTCAAGGTCTACACTCCAAGACTCATGAAAAGGTTGATAAACTTTAGAAAGCATCTGATAAGCTAGACCTGATGCTCAAACTAGACAAGAATAGGTTTATCAGACCTATTCATGAAAAAGTAGAGGCTATTGAGCAAGTTCAAATCAAGTAGCAAGCTCAACTAGATGAGGTATTGCAGAATCAAGCCTCTCAACAAACACAGCTCAATGAAATCCAATCTTCAGTGGAACTCCTTATTTCACTACTCCTGACAGATGATGACAAAAAGGGGAGAAGGTAGTTAAGTCCAAATGCTCACCAATCAAGACACTGAAGAAAAAGGATGATCATGGTGATGACCAGGGAAACTTTGATAAGAGTAGAGGTCACAGTCAAGGAGAGCAATTGAGCAGGATTCCTTCTCAACAAACAGGTTCTCATCAGAGATTGTCTGGTTCTACTCAAAGGAGGGATAAGGAAGGAAAGAAGACTTCAGCTACAGATCAAACTCTGTTGCTCACAAATTCTGATGACAAAGTCTGATGTTCTCATTCAAGGTGGAAGTCAAGACTCGAAGAAATTTATGTAAAACTTAAAGTTTAAGGGAAAGAAGGCAACCTTCTTTTACAAGGATCCTAAGATTAAAGCCCTAGATGAGGAACTTGCAAAGAGACTGTTTCTTAAGGATAATCCAGGAGTGGATTTAGAGGAACTTAGAGAAGAAGAAGCAAGATTTAATGCTGAAAAGTCAAAACTACAGCCTAAAGCTTCTAATGCAAAGAAGCCTCCCAGACCTAAGGAGAAAGGTATAGTAATTAAAGAAATATCTGCCACGATGATTCCTAGATCAAGTACTAGATCTCAAACTATTACTGATCCCAAAGACAAGGGAAAAGGAAAAGTTGGGGAGACAGTCAAGAAACAAAAGATGAAGATTCCTTAAATTATTATGGATCCTGTGTGCAAGATGCTTCAAGTCTTTGATGATACTGCTGCAGAAGATGAAATTGTTGAAACTCTGAAAAGAAGAAAGATGACAGAAAAATCTAAGACAACCTCTGTCATAGCTCAAGTTATTCAGAGTGAAGAAGTTCAGAACTTGACAAATCCTGAAGAAATTTCAGAACAGCAAGCTACAGAAGAATCTGCAAATCCTGAACAAATCTTCAAGACGTCAACCTCTGACAAAGCTCAAGTTGATTTGGGCAAAATGATAATTGCTGATAAGAAAAAGCTGCTATGGAACAAAGCTACTCCAGTGGAACCTAAGACCAATCTAATGTTGAATCAACTTGCAACATTTGGGTTAAAAGCCAAGCAAGCTGGAGACAAGTCTGGATTAGGTTCTGACAAAGAAAAGATACAAACAGGAGTAGAAGTTACTCTCAGAGATCGTTTCATTTTGACAGATAAACCATTTGAAGAAATCAAATAAAAGCACCTTGACAAAGTGATGTCTGCTCAAATTATCATGGATACTCATGATGAATCAGAAGTTAAAGAAAACTTGATCTTGTTTCTCAATGATGGCAGAACTTACAGACTAGCAGATTCTGATGTGCTAAAGAAGTCTGTCAAAGAGCTTCAACATATTCACTACCTTCTGGAAGTAAAATCTGATGTTACAAGAAGGTGGTCAGGTTACATTTTGAAGGCTATTAGAGATCTTTTCAGAATTTCTGGGTCAAAAGCTTCTGAATACATTCCAAAAATCACTGAGGATGATGGAAGAGAAATTTTTATGAGGAAGAATTCTGCTAAGGTAGAAGTAATTCTGAAATGAAGATGCTTATACTACAATGAAGACTCTTCACATCCCAGAGTTATCAGACTTGGAGATGGACTTGAAAGAACATCAATTCCTGCACTCAGAGCAGCCATTTATCAGACAAGTCAAAGCACAGTTAGTTGAAGTTCTGAGAAATGCTGAGGACAAGCTGGTAACAGACTTTACAAGGAATCACTTTGGATTTAGATTGATCCAGTGATATTGGTAAAGTTACATGTACTGTAAGTTGTATTTAGCTGTTTAAAATAATATCTCATTGCATTTGTACTTAAATGTTTTTGACATCATCAAATCTATTAACTTGTACATTTTTCATAATTTACAAGTTGGGGGAGATTGTTAGATATATTTGTGATGTCATGTCTAATCTGATTTGTTTAGTTTCAGAACTTATTATCAGAATATCACAACTTAACTGGAAATCAGAACTTACCGAAGACAGGAAGTTATCAAAACTTAAGGCGTCAGAACTTATATCGGGACTTAAGTGCGGATACACTTCAGGGATGAAAGCGGCTGATTTACAGGAGATGATCCGGATTAAACAAGTAAAGATATGCATGAAGAATTAGACAGCTATAGGACTGCAGTAGATAATCTCTGATTGATATATTCTAGGAAACAGAATCATTATCATATCAATTGGTAGTTATCTTGTAACTGTGTATTATATAAACACATATTAGGGTTTACACTATAAGTGTTATCATTCACGAGAATATTATTCATTGTAACCCTAGCAGCTCTTAGTGATATCATACATCACTGAGAGAGTAGATTAAACCTACTGTAACAGAGTTTGATATATTGAATAAACTTGTTTTCTGTTACATACTTGTGTTCATAATCGAATTGATTGTAGATACTATATTCAACCCCCTTCAATAGTATCATTGAGGCCTAAAATCCTGATCCAGCACTCGCATAGTAAGCTTACCCTTCTGCACATCAATCAAGGTTCGGCCAGTAGCCAAGAATGGTCTTTCCAAGATTATGAGAATCTTTTTATACTCCTCGAAATCAAGAATTACAAAATTAGCAGGAAAAATGAGTTTATACACCTTGACCAAGATATTCTCCATAATGCCTCGTGGATAGATAATAGATCGATCAGCCAACTGTAAGGTCATATAAGTAGGCTTTGGATCAGGTAAGTCCAACTTCTAGATGATTAATAAGGGCATCAGATTGATTCTAGCTCCCAAGTCACATAAGCATTTGTCAAATGACACTTTTCCAATGGTACAAGGAATAGTGAAGCTTCCAGGATATTTAAGCTTCAGAGGCAACTTCTATTGTAGCACAATACTGCATTTCTCCGTGACGACAACTGTCTGTAAGTCATTAAGCTTCACTTTCCGAGAGAGAATACCTTTCATAAACTTTGCATAACTAGGCATCTATTCAAGAGCTTCAGCGAAAGGTATATTGATATGAAGTTTCTTGAACATTTCAAGAAACTTCTCAAACTTCTTATCCAGCTTTTTCTTCTGTAGCCTCTTAGGAAAATGATGTGGAGGATAGATCTGTTTCTCCCCTGTATTACCCTTAGGAGGAGTGTGTCCCATAGTAGTCTTCCTTGATTCCACTTCTTCTTCCTTCTGCACTTCTTCTTCAGCCACAGCTTCATCTCCCGAAACTTGAGATTTTTCGGGGTTTGCAACCTTCCCAGACCTCAATGTAATTTCCTTCACCTGCTCCTTAGCTTCCCTCTTTCTTGGCACTTCAGTGTCACTAGGGAGTGTAACAGGTTGATGATTTAGCAAGGCATTGACAATTTTCCCAATTTGATTCTCCAAGGTCTTGATAGAAACTGCTTGGCTCTTGCACATGAGCATCAACTCCTCCAATTCATATTTTTCATTAGACTGTTGCAGCTGGAGTTGTTGACTTGGTGCATATTGCCAATCTTTCCAATAATAATCTTTCCTTGATAGGCAAAAAATATGCTAACTTTGTCAGTTGATCGATTATTACCCAAATTACATCATGATTAGCCTTAGTCTTTGGTAATCCTAGCACGAAATCCATCGCGATATGTTCCCACTTCTATTCAGGTATGTCCAGTGGTTGAAGTAATCCACTCGGTCGTTGATGTTCCACTATTACTCTTTGACACATGTAGCACTTGTTTATCCACTCTATGATTTCCTTTTTCATATTCAGCCACCAATAGTTCTCTTTCAAATCTTTGTACATTTTCGTACTTCCTGGATGAATCGAAAATCTCGAGTTATGCGCTTCATGCAAAATCTCATGCTTTAGTTCCGTAACATTAGGGATCCAGGTACGTGAACAAACTCGGTATATTCATTTATCATCCTTTTGAGCTCTAACCTCTTCTCCTATCATATTATCCTTCTCGTGCTCGTTCACTTGTTCCTGACAACGTCGAATCTTTTCCAAAATCTTTGGCTGAAATGCCATTGCGTACATCACTTCATTTTCCATTTCCGGAACTCGCACCTCTATTTCTAATTCCTCGAATTCCTTGATTAATTTGTCGGACGCAGTTAACAGACTCAATCTTTCCTTGTGGCTTAGCGTGTCAGCTACAACATTCGCCTTTCCGGGATGATAACTTATCATACAGTCATAATCTTTAATTAATTTTAATTATCTTCTTTGTCTCATGTTCAACTCCTTCTCTGTAAGGATGTACTTTAAGCTTTTGTGATCCGTATAGATTTCACATTTCTCTCCGTACAAATAATGTGTCCAAATCTTAAGAGCAAACACAATACTTGCTAATTCCAAGTCATGCGTAGGGTACTTTTGGTCATGCAGCTTCAATTTCCTTGACGCATATGCTATCATATTTCCGTGTTGCATCAGAACACAACCTAATCCTTTATACAAAACATCACTATATATCACAAATTCTCCTTTCTCATCCGGCAAAACCAATACTGGGGCTGAGACTAATCTTCTTTTTAGCTCTTGGAAACTTTCTTCACACTTATCTGTCCAAACAAACCTTTTATTCTTCCTTGTCAGTTTATCAGGGGAACTGCAATCTTAGAGAAATCCTGAACGAATCGTTGATAATAACCAGCTAATCCCAAAAAGCTTCTCACTTCCGTTGGAGTCTTTGGTCTTTCCCATTTCATAACAGCTTCAACCTTTGCAGGATCCACTTTGATCCTTTCACTATTGACTACGTGTAATAGAAACTGAACTTCTTTCAACCAAAATTCATATTTGGAAAATTCCGCATACAATTTCTCTTTCCTCGGAATTTCCAAAGAAATCCTTAAATGCTCCATGTGCTCCACTTTTGACTTTGAGTAAATCAATATATCATCGATAAACACTAACACGAACTTGTCCAAGTATTTCTTGAATACTCGATTCATAAGATCCATAAAAGCAGCTAGCGCATTTGGCAATCCAAACGCCATTACCAAGAATTCATATTGTCCGTATCTCCTTCGAAACGTCGTCTTGGGTATATCTTATGCCTTAATCTTTAACTGATGATATCCGGATCTTAAGTCGATCTTTGACATAGCTCATTTTAGATGATCAAACAAGTCATCAATTCGCAGGAGAGGGTACTTATTCTTAATAGTCAATTTATTCAATTCGCGATAATCAATACACAATCTCATAGTTCCATCTTTCTTCTTGACGAACAGTACTGGTGCTCCCCACGGGGAAACACTCGGTCGAATAACTCCTTTATCTAACAAATCTTGCAATTGCGTCGCTAGCTCCTTCATTTCAATAGGATCCATTCGATAAGGGGCTTTCGAAACTGGTTTCATTTCAGGAGCCAAATCAATCATGAACTCAATCTCTCGAACTGGAGGTAGTCCAGGTAATTCATCAGGAATGTCCTCGATCTTTAAGGATTCCTTCTCTACATCCTTTACATGAGCCAAATAAGCTTCGCATCCTTTTTGTAACAATCTTATCATCTGAATTACCGTTAGAAACTTCTTATATTGCCTCTTTCCTTTGAATATCACTTCAGCTCCATCCTTGGTTCTCAATTTCACTTTCTTATTTCTATAGTCGATTTGCGCATCGTGGTTTGCTAACCAATCCATTCCGAGAATAACATCGAATTCTCCTAACTTAAACGGAATTGAGTCAGCAGAAAAGTGCCGACCTTCTATAACAATATCACAATTGGGACAAATTCTATCGGCAGTAACTCTTTCCTGATTTTCTACTTCTATAATCAAGTTAGAATCGAAAGGGTACGCAACACGCTTTATTCTATCCACAACTTTTTAAAAAATAAATGTTCTAGTAGCTCCAGAATCCATTAACACTTTGACTTCCACTGA
Organism: Apium graveolens; assembly: GCF_009905375.1. Taxonomy (NCBI): domain Eukaryota; kingdom Viridiplantae; phylum Streptophyta; class Magnoliopsida; order Apiales; family Apiaceae; genus Apium; species Apium graveolens. The sequence continues at coordinate 275,579,275 of NC_133651.1, read as the reverse complement.
ATTTATAGCAAGCGTACATGCTACCACATTCGCATCATGCACTGTATCTTTCATTGTCATATTGAATGTTCGCACCCTTGGATGAACTGTTGGTGCTGGTGGAGGTGGTGGTACGGCAATCCTAAGAATATTTGCCTTCTGAACATGCTCCTTGTAATTATTTGCTATATGGCCAACTTTTCCCCACTTAAAATAATTCAGCTCCAGCTTTCCCAAACTGTTTGTGCATTCAGATAAATAATTCCCTTTCTGGTTACACTTGAAGCACGTCACATTGAGCTTATTGCATTTTCCGGGGTGTCTCTTTCCATAAATCTTGCACTCCTGAATCTGGGATCTATTGTCCTTTGCTGGCTGACCAGCTTTCTGAAAATGATTCTTTTAATTCCCATTTATGGGCTTAAACCTCTGAAATTTCTGGTTCTGACTTCCCAGATTCTTTCCAAACTTCCCTCTAAACTTGGAACTTCCCTGATCTTGTTCTGAATCCTCAAACTTTCTTTTCTTTCCTTCACTTTCCCTTTTTGTCGCTTCTTTTTCTCCTTCTACGATCATGGCTTTCTGTACCAAAGCAGCGTAAGTCCTTATCTCAAGAAGATCCACTTGACTACGAATTCATGGCATGAGTCCTTGTTGAAATCTTTTGGCTTTCTTCGCTTCTGTATTCACATACTCAGGCACAAACCTTGCCAACTCCGAGAACTTCACTTCGTACTCCGTTACCGTCATGCTCACTTGCTTTAAATCCAAAAATCTCATTTCTAACTGGTCTTGCTCCATAAACTTCTCCTTCCAGCAACGCCTTTGTAGATTCCCACCAGTAACTAGCTTCATCCTTAAGGTAATAACTTGCAACTGCGCTTTCTTATCATCCTTAAATTCCGTTAACTCAAAGGCCTTCTCCATTTCTGTCAACTAGGACTGAGCTTTAATCGGATCGGGAAAACCTACAAAATATGGGGGATGGACAGATTGAAAATGTTTGAAGTTCCCGACTCTAGGAGCTGGGGGTTGTTGCAAGAGTTGGAAGAGTCAGTTCATCATGGGGTGTCTTGGTTTTGCTCTTGGTTTTGAGTTTGAGTTTCTTCTTCTTGGTGATTTGGTGAAGTGGCCATTTCATAAACCTGATGAGTAATTATTTAGTAATAAGATATCATGACATACATAACAATAAAGATTCTTTTAGAAATAGTTTATGGGTTTTAAGTTTTACCCAGTTGCTCATGCAATCCTATTACTACATAATTCAATCACGGGTTAGAGTTCTCATATGATAAATGGTATATTATTAAAAGATGTACGAATATGGTTACTTGGAAAATAGGATATATAAAACAGTTTATGAAGCTTAAGATTTTGCAATATACAGAAACAAGATGCATAGTTCATGGGATGCATTGGCTTCTTATAAGATAATCAAAGTACATAGATAAACAGTTCTAATACAGTAAGTTCTGGGAATAAGATATAACAACATAGCAGGGTTAAACAAAGGAAAAACTGGAAAATATCCCCCTATCTACCCCTAACTTCAACCTAACCAACACTAAGTTCTGAAATACAATACATCATAAAAAAAAGGGATCCCGGCATCTGACCAAGTATCTCAAAAACTCATTAACCATCAAAATCAAGAATATTCCTCAACAATGACAGCATCCAATGAATAATCTTTCGAACCCTCCAGGCCTCGTCCTCAACATCACTAGAAGATGGTCCATCATCCAACCATCTACGGGCAACCTGCTCCACCATCTCAATACGAACTCTCCACTCGGTCTCCAGCACTGACGGCTTCTGCCTAGACTCACGAGCTAGCCAATCTACCAACGCTCCCAACTTAGGGATACAAGAGTACACAAAGTCTCGGTCCTGGGCTAACTTTCCACCAACATGGGCAGGCACAGGTACAGAAGGCTCTCGTTCAGGGGCTGGGGTATCTGGAACTGGTCTCAGGGGAGAAACATGCATATAGGCCTCACTGCTCTCAGATGGATCCTCCTCAGGGTCTGAACTAATATACAGGGGCTCCACTGATAGAGTCCACTGGGGAACCAGACAACAAACTATCTTCAAAATCAGCATCACTACCACGACTAGGGTCTATAGAGGATTCATAAAACAACATCCGAGAAAAATAGCATTATGGTTAAATAAAACCTCCAACTGACTCAATGCCCTAACTCTATTTATCACCTCAACCTATTTATTCAATGTAGACTCTACCTAATAGTCTAACTCAACTTTATGTGAGTCGAACACTCTCATACCCATATACCCTTTTTGCCTAACATATTTCAAGGACTAGATCTTGTAGCCCTGATACCAACTTGTGACGCCCTCAATCTTGGGGTTAGGAAATGAGGACCCACACACTAATATAATAATACCATAATAGCATAATAATAATAAAACACCGATAATGACAGGATCTAAACAGGATAAAGTATAACGACTCGTGTATTTTTGAATTATTTAATTATGCAATTATGGAAATTATTAAATAAATAAAATTTGTGTATTAGTTTTGACCGTTATGTGCTGTTTGATTATTGATGTGTGATCTATAATATACCGGGTTGTTCGTGTGATTAATTATGGGGTCGTATTGGATTGTTCATTTTCAAAAAAAAAAGGATTTGGTGCAAATTTATTTGCGTAAATACTTGGAATGTCTCTAAAATTGTTTTTATGATTATATAATTACAATAATTATTTTTAGGATTTTATAAAATTGAGAAATCAATATTTTATTAATTATTTATCTTTAAATGATTTTCTGATTTCTTTTATTTGTAAAATCAATATTTAATTCTAAAATTCTTCAAAAATTATGAAACTCATATTTATTTAAGTTTGGAATATTCTGAGAATTTTAAAATTATTTTGGAAATTTTTGGGATTAGTTTCACCCGCACGTCGGTTTGTTTAATTGTTAAAAGTGAGTATAAATTGCATTTAAAATATTGTTTTAAAATTATGAAATGTATGTTTTATTTAAGTTCGGGATATTTGTAACATTTTAAGGTTATTTTAGTAAATTTCTGGAATTATTTTATACACAATTTGGTCCATAAATTATGAATTCGGGGCGGAAAGAAACACGTAATTGCAGTCGGTTAAAAACAAAAACGACACGTATCACAATTGTTGGATACGTGTCTGCAGTCTAAAATTTGGCATTGCTTTTTCTTTCCTCTCGATCCAGTCTCTCTCAAACAATCTCTCGGTCTTTCTCTCTTTATCTCAGTCTCTCCTCCTCCTCTACTCTTCGTTTTTCTGCTTCTTGCAATTCCTCTGTTCTTGCTCTTCCCTCCTGGTTGAGCTCTGTTTTCGGTACTTTTTCCGGCCGACCTTTTTGTTTCGGTAATTGCCGCCTGCGATTCTTGCCTTTCACCTCTGGCCGCCGTCGGACTTTCCTCCGGCGAGGTGGTCTGTCTATGTGTTATACTGTGCATGCGTTGTGTGTGTTTTGTGTGGGTGATGTTGTTGTGTATGGTTGCTCTCTGTTTCTCCGTGCCTAGCCGCCGCCCTTCGCTGTTTTCTGGCGAAGAGGTGGCGCGTGCTCGGCGTTGCTCTCTGTAGCCTCGGTTCTGTTATTTCGTTTGTGCTGTTGTGATTGCAGAATTCGATGACTTGTTTTGTTATTTCGATTCAATTCGATGATTGCTTTCGTGATGTCGATAATCAATAAATTCGAATAAATTTTTGTGATTAATTGAATTATCGGTACTAATTATTCATACAATTTATCGGTGAGATCTGCGATCGGAATCCCGATTTGGGGAACCTCCAGATTTTACCGCCGTCGGCAATGAGCCTTGGTGAGCCGACGGCGGACTGTGATGACGTGGTTCTGAGTCCTAATATAAATAAATAATTAATGTACAAATTTTATTTATGAGTTCAAAGTGAAATAGTAGTTATATATTATTATTCGAGATTGGAATTGTGATTGTAATGGTTGATTGTTGGGTTGAACTAGTGGTTGAGATTCGTGGTTGGATTTTTGGATTATGGTTGTTGTGAATATGATTGTTGTTGGTTTGACATCGATTTTATTCGACAGGTAGCCCGATAAACGAAGGAGACGCTGCCCGATTTCCGAGAAACTGAACTACGTAAATACGGGAACGTATCCGAGGATTATCGGGACGTCGAGTGACTATATATATTGTAATAACCCCAATTTTTGAGAAATTTTGAAACCCTTATGAATAGTGTTTTTGCTGAACGAGAAAACTTTTCATGCCACGCTATGTAGGGGTTCTGTTATTGATCTTATGGGATATTATTAGTACTCTATGTGGTATATAAGTGTATGTAAAGATCGTCAGAATCCAATTCCGAACACTTTGATTTTTCCCGGAAATCCACAAGATACGGAGAGAATTGAGTATAAGGTAACAGGATAAAAAGGATTTAAATTAAAGGATTATAGGAGAGGATCATAAAAGGAATATAATATATTGAGAAAGGTTAAGGGAACCTAAGTAATAAGATCCCGGGTATGATCCCTCAAACGATAAACGAGAACGAAAGATAAGCGAACCGTAAAACAAATAAGTGACCAAGAGACAAGCTTGTACAAGAAGCCAGGGATTGTGACATCATCAAACCACAAGGTGTGGACAAGTGGGAGCATTATGACATGTGCAAGGTGACACAAGCATGACATGGGAAGGAAGGAGGTGTGGTGGCTTTTTAACCACACAAATTCAAGGGCAACAAGGTAATTAACTAAATCAAACACAAAAACAAGCCAACCAAGCCAAGCAAAATCATTTTCATCAAAATCAAAAAGAAACCAAGGCATGGTTCATCATGCTCTCGGCTTTTTACTATTGCAAATGGGCAAGAATTCAAAATCAAAGATCCAAGCTTCCTAAATTGGTGAGTTAATTCCCTAATCATCTTCATCCTTAGTTAGGGCTATATCATGAGTTTAAGCCATCAATTCCATCTCCATCTTCTCCATTTAATCAAAGAAGAAGACTATGAATAGTGTTTTCAAGTTTTTAACTTGAAGTTTTTCTTGTTTTCCTTGAAGATCCAAGCATTCCTAAGACTTCTCAAAGCTTCTTAAGGCTTCCTAGCTCCTCCCACCACTTCAAGGAAGGTATACCATCTCCAAACCCTAGATTCCTATGTATTATAAGATGATTTTGATTAGTAGGATGATATTGTAGCTTGTTGTTGTGATTAGAGTTTGGGAATTGAAATGGTAGTGAAATGGAATGGTAAATGTTGTGGTTTTGATTAAAAGAACTTAAGTATGGTTAAAGTTAAGCTTAGGCATAAGTATGAATGTTAAAAATTGAATTGGTTGAGGTTGTTATGATGTGATAAGGATGGATGTTGGTTGAATGTTGGATTTGAGGTTGAATTGGGAGGGTTTTGAATGGTTTAAAATATTGGAAATCACGTAAACATAGCCGTCGTAACGTCCGATTTTCTTTGGACTGTTTTTGTGCATAGCATTAGGACCCGAGAACCCCCTGCTAGATTATGACCACTGCCATGTTTAGATAGCTCATGTTACGAGCTTCGTTTTGATATATAATTCATTCGATTCCGATGCACGGTTTAGGAGAAACGACCGTTTCAAGTAACGGCGTTTCACGAACGAAACTTTTCCACTCGCCTTACTTTGAAACATAGGTTAAAGACCAAAAAGGGTTAAATAATGCATGAAACATTTATGGTAAGTGTGTTAGGCAGTTGGTAAGACACTCGCGAAGGAATCGCCTTAAAACTCGTAAAGGATTAAATTATTAAAAATGGTGGAGCCGAGGGTACCCGGGTGACTTAAGCAAATCAGTAAGCGCAAAACAAGCGTTAGAGTCTAAGTTAGTTAAAGTATAGATTTACAAGTGACTTTGGTTTAATTCCAACTTACTTGTTGTTTATAGGTTACCAGACTCGTCCCGAGCCTTTTATCACCCCAAGTCGCTCAGGCAAGTATTCTATCCGTTATACTGTTGTTGTGATGTATACATTTGTATATGCATGATCTTGCGATAAATGCATATTGGTTATTTAGCAAATTCTTGCGATATATTGTAGCATGTGATATGGTATATATGCATGCCTGTTTCATATTCTTGAAATATATATCTGTTGGTTCAGTTGATAATACCTATGCTAGAGAATAGCGGTAACTTGCATATACCCTTAGTATAGGGACCCAAAGGTGAAAATATTTTCTAAAACCGGGAGTCGAGGATCCCGAGTAGATTTTGTATATATGGATATGGATATATATATATATATATATATATATATATATATATATATAGTTTTCAAAACTATTAATCGAATAAGGTTTATTCGATAACTTTAACTTTATTTTATTATTGAATATTATTTCGAATATTATTCGAAGGCGTATGACTCCTTTATATTAAATGAATATTATTTTGAATATTCATTCGAGGACTTATGACTCTTTTTATTTTATTAATGAATATTATTTTGAATATTCATTCGAGGACTTATGACTCCTTTTATTTTATTAATGAATATTATTTTGAATATTCATTCGAGGACTTATGACTCCTTTTATTTTATTAGTTGAATATTATTTGAATATTCATTCGAGTGCTTATGACTCTTTTATATTATTTATTGAATATTATTTTGAATATTCATTCGGGGACTTATGACTCCTTTTATTTATTTATCTGAATATTATTTGAATATTCATTCGAGGGCTTATGACCCTTTTATTTATTTATCTGAATATTATTTGAATATTCATTCGAGGGCTTATGACTCTTTTATATTATTTATTGAATATTATTTGAATATTCATTCGAGGGCTTATGACTCAGTTTATATTATTTAATGAATATTATTTGAATATTCATTTGAGGATCTATGACTCCGATTATTTGCTGAGGTATATTCTTTATTTTATTAAAGAATAAGGTGTCAATAATCAAACTTATTTTCGATTATTCAAATAAAGATAGTACTTTCATATAAGTATATCTTTGGTTATTTAATACTCGTTTCAAGTATAAGTTTTAATACTTCTACTTCAATTATTTTTATAAAGATTATTCTTTATGGGAATATTATTTAAATAATAATATTCAGTCATTTTCTAAATATTCTGGGGACTGATTTACTTCATTAAATCAGCTTTACTCCAAACACTCTATAAAGTGTTTTCGAGTCTTCAAAATGATTTTTAAAGTCAGAGCGGATCCCAAAACTCATTTTTATATTTAAGATCTTCTTTTTTTAAGGGGATTTAAATACTCGCTCAAAACCTGGGGAATCCGGCTCTATGGTGTATTTTATATTCGCAACAAGGTTGCAGTTTTGGTAAATGAATTGATTATTTGCCCAATGTTCGGGAAGTAAGCCCATCTAATTGAGTCGGCATAAGCGACAGGCCGGGGTACGGTCTATGAAAGTGTAAGTGGCTGGGTGGCAGTCCATCAACACGTAAGAGGTCGGGTGGCGGTCTAGCATAAGGTCCTTATGTGGCCAGGGTGATGACCGGTGGGGGATTCATCCATCTACTAGTAGAAAAGGTTACTTATTGGTATCTTTGCCTGATCAGCAAGATATCTGGTTTATGCCAAAATTCTTTTCCTTTCCAAAATTCATTGGATATTATAACTCTGTTCATACTTTACATGACAGAGATTTTCAGGAAATGTATGAGATATATATATATATGGATATATATATCAGGACTTAATGAAGTATCTCGTAACTTCATTATTTATAATGATATTTCAAAGATTGAATCTATTCAAGTCTTATCTTGTAGTCTCATCTATGTGATGAACCTTTGAAACTGATTATAACTTGAACGGGGGTAGTTCAAGTAGTATTTGGTAAAGATATAAGTATTTTGGGGTATCTTGTAACTTCATCTTTTAAACTTATATCTAGTTAATGATTGTCTTATGAATGATAAAGATTTTCGGAAAAAAACGTTGAGACAAGGTTAGATATATGAGATCACCTTGCAACGATATTTTTTGTGTATACAGTTATAAACTGGAACTCTGTGTATATTATGGATGGAAGAGGACTTCCAAGATTTTGAAAAGTATATATGTATATATACTGAATATTTTGCGACTTCATCGCATTAAGATATCAAACTTGGTTCATTTCTTTTGACCAAGACTTTCATGAGTACTATGAGAAGGCTCATATACTATTAATCATTATACATATTATTTTGGTGGGCTTGCTGCTCACCCTTGCTTTATTTCTTCATCACACAACAACAGTTAGGAAAGATGGCCAGACTCCAGCAGACCCAGCGCAAGCGCGTGGGAAGCGTCCCGCGTCTTCCCGTTGATGTTGTAGCTGCTATAGCTGCAGAGGTAGATCTATTGTAGATCAGACCATCTACTTTTGAGAATCAATTATGTATAATTATAACTTGTGGCAGATAATGGCAATTAACTGTAAATTTATCAAGTAATCATTTTGGGTTGTAATAACTTTTAAATTGTGGATTCAAAGACTTGTACTTATTTAAATTTCATCTCTGAGACTATAACGGGTTGTGGTGTGTGTTAGTGTGGGGTCACAGCATAAGGTTATTTATTATTAATTAAGTGAAGTGATATTGTGGAAAGAAAGACCGTGACGACCCGGATCCCCGACCCCGGATCTGGGGGTGTTACAGAAATGGTATCAGAGCCAAGCGTTATAAACCTCAGAGATGATGGGACGTTAAGATAATAAGTTAACTAAGATAATAAGAACTCTTGCCAAGTTCATAGTCGGGCTACCTAACGTAGCACTGACAGTTAAAACCCTTATGGGAACCCTTATAAATATCATGATAGGAGCGTAGTTCGTTATCGTATATGGTAGCGGGACTCCGAACCCTGAGGTTGAGGAGCAACATCGCGATGATATTTTATTACTAATTGGAGATCGGATTGTGGATCCGATAGAGTGTCCTAATGCAGGACCGGATGATGTTGATATTGAGGATTTAGCGGCTGAGGATGTTGTCCTAGAAGGGATAGTTGTCGAGGAGGATCCCATGGAGGATCCTGACAGGATTGGATAAAGGACCACTAATGAATTGATGACCATGGTTTGGTCGACTACCAGAGGTAGGATTGGCCGGTCACTACCGGAGGTTCGTTCAAGTTGTAAAGATAGTAGCCCCTTTAACGCGGCTTACTCGTAAGACTGAGAAGTTCGAATGGACAGAGAAATGCGAGAACAGCTTTCAAAAACTGAAGCAGAGGTTGGTGATGGCCCCTATGCTGGCGTTGCCGGATGGAAAAGGAGATTTTGTGAAGTGTAGTGACGCTTCGCACAAGGGCTTAGGGTGCGTGCTTATGCAGCACGGTAAGGTAATCGCGTACATGTCAAGACAATTAAGGTAATATGAAATTCGATATCCCCGCTCATGAGCTTAGGCTCGTGGCAATAGTTTACCCTAAAGATTGGAGGCACTACTTGTATGGAGAGAAGTGCGAGAATTACCTAAGCCATAAGTGCTCTAGTACATTTTCACGTAGAAAGAGCTCAACATATGCCAGAGGAGGCAGTTAGAGCTAATCAAGAATAATGATTGGGAGATTCTTTATCATTCGGGGAAAGCCAATATGGTGGCTGATGCCCTTAGTAAAAAGGAGAGACTCAAGATGATAATGTCTTTTGGAGAGTTTATAAGAGATTTTGAGAAAATGGAAATAGAAGTGAAGGTAACCGGAGCCGGTACTGAAAAGCTGTTTGAGATTGCAATACAGCCCGAATTATTGGAAAAGATCATATTGTGCCAGAAAAAGTTATGAATGAAGGCAGAGAGCCAACAATTAGATAAAAGATTAATATCGAGAAAGATGATAAGGGAATAATGAGGTATTCCTATAGAATTTGGGTTCCGAAAGTTCAAGAGCGTAAGGATGAGAACTTAGATGAGAGCCATAGTTTGAGGAATAAGATTTAGAGCAAACCCTGAACGTGATAGTCAGGGAGGTCGCCATCAAGATAGAAGGAACCCATGACATAATGGAGTGGAAAATGAGGATCTTAAATTAAAAGATGACCCCAATTATGGGGAGTAGGATGAAACATTTCATACTAAGGAAACAGAAAGTCGAGTAAGGAAAGGAGACCCGAGACGGTACTCCTATACGGCAATTCATGGACCTGTCTAGACAGAACTTAGACTATTATCCCCAACCACCACCTTGAGGAAACAATGCGATAGGAAATTCTTTCAGGACCTGTAAGTCTCTAAGCTCTCAGAGTTCCAAGGAACAAGTTGACCAGTCGAGGCAAGAGCCTGGCTAAAGGAAATATAGGAATCATTTGAGATTCTAAATGATTGACGAATCTCAAAAGACTATTTTTATCACTTACCCTCCTAAGAGAGAGACCACCCGCTGGTGAAAGACCAAGGAAGGCACGGAGCAAGAGATTATAATAAACTGATTTAAGTCCAGTCAATTGTTTTCGGGAAAGTAATTCCCAAAGATAAGGAGATAGTGTAAAAGCTTTAGAGTCAGAACAAAGGCAGACGAGTATGATAAATTATGAATCTAAGTTGTAAAAGTTGTCAAGATTCGTTCTGAGGACACGAATCCAGAATGACGGGATGTTTGAAATCAATGCTTATGTTGTGTTAGTTCATGAAATAACGATAAGAGAAAGGAAAATAAAAAGAAACTGAAGTGGAAAGGAATATAAAGGCAATAGAGTATGAGGAATGATAAAGAAATTGGGTATGAGGAAACCCTAAAGACTCGTAGCAATAGAAATAGAAAAAGTATGTAATCATCAGGATGAGGGTGATTCACCATGACTTAAAATTGCTGGGTGAAGGCATAAGAGATACATATATATTATCCCCTGTAAGTTGGGAGGATTCGAAGAAACCTTGAGATAGTTCGAAGGATAAATAATGAGACGCGGATAGATTGAGGAGACAAGAAAGTAAGAAATTAAGAAAATTGGATGAAGGAAGTGACCTTCAAGAATGTGAAGTGTAAGACCGGTGGCTTGATACCCAGGAAGGGAGACGCCAGGTATGAAAGATATCCCAACATTGAGATGACTGTTGAGATAAACAACAAAAGTAAATAAGGATTTATTAAGAAGAAGTTCACGTTGAACACGACCAATATCTTCCGGATCATCCATGTGATCATTACCAAATCAGGAAAGAAAAGCGGATAACCATTTTTATCTTTTGGAGGCCATGTGGATTGACCTTAACTTGAATAAGGATGCTATTGTGAAATTCGGTATAGACTATCGAGGTGGGAATGATTGAATAAGATACCCTTATCAGGGATATATGACTTTATTTATCCATGGAAGGATGCTTGTACCTTTTTAAAGGTGGAATTAAGGATAGAACATCGGTAACTTAAAACGAATCCTAGGGGAATGCATAAAGGTTGGCATTTCACCCTTAATAGGGATAGTATGAGTTTTGACAGTATGAATTGGAAATGATTAAGGTAATAATAACCTTTAAGGATCAGTGGAGAAATTTTTCAGAAGTATATAGACAATGGTTCTAGTATTAGTAAATGGTATTTTGATATGCCCTGTATATAGGGAATACAGGAGGAACGATTGAAGGATAACCTTAGAGGTTTTACAAGGAGAAAGGAAATATTCGAAATTCTCAAGAATAAAAATATTGATAAAGGAAATATGACATAATTATAATGATGCCAAGTGGGGCACGTGTTAAACCACGAGAAAGTATGGATCGAACCAGTAAAGGTTGAAATTATTCAGGGCAATTAGGACTTAAGATAAAAGATGTTCTAAGTATGATTGAGAGTCAGTCGTGACAGTGATTAACCTCTAAAGACTGAGGCAATAACTTATGGAAAAATGGTGATTTTTTTTTACTCATCAGATTTTAAGGAATACATCTTCACAAAAGCAGTGATTGAAATAAGGTAGAAAATTTATTTGGAGGTGGTTAAAATGACATTGACTATAAGGAAATTTTAATATCAGGAAAGGCCAAAGAGGTGGCCGACACTTTAAAGGTAAGAGGATAATTATAGGCGCTTGTGCCAGAGGAATACAGTGATGATGGTTAAAACTGTGAAGGTTGTATTATGGTTTGGAAGATTGACATTCCTTCTGATGACTGTGCAATACCCAACCGTAATAGTAGTTGGTAAAAGTTTAATTCGTGTAATCGCCATGAACGGGCTATCTATCTTAGGAGGTCCTATCTTGGGATAAGCCAGGACCATGTTTTCAAAAAGGACCAAACAAACCTTTGAGTTAAGTCTTCTATTGAAGGCATATGATTAAGAATGGTATTAACCTGCTATCGTTGCTTTGATTGAAACTCTTCTGCACTTTTATCTGCTTCATGTCATGTATGTATGTCAGGATCAGGAGTGTTCTTCATGAATCAGGAATGGTGATTATGTTACCTCCTTAGAAGGATTTGATACGAGATGTATGGACTCCGTATGGTTAGCTATTAAGACTTCATGGAAAATGAATGACTACAGTAGGTCAGTGGAGGACCATAGTAATGCAGCAATGATTCTACGAGTAATGAGCTGATTACAACCGTGAGAGTTGTATTAGAATGGATGTTGAGATTGAGTACCACTAATCGGGTCGTGGTAGTGTATAAGTTATCATTGATAGACTAATTAAGTAGAGTATCTACCTATTGAATATTTATTCCCTCTTATGAAAAGAGAGTCGTATTACTATATGAGGAAGGTTGCGGTGCAAGCATAGAACTCTAGTAACGGTGATGTCTAAAATGAGATCCCAGATTCGATTCTCGATGTCGAGGGAGTTTCAAAGGTGATTATGTATAAGCTCGAGGAAGAGCATGGGTCCATAGAATGATGGACGGGATAGCGAAAATATTTAGGCACGTGAAATGCGATGCTATAATACTTGATGTTGATATAAATACATATATGTTTTGTTCTTCTATGACAACCCTCTATAGTTCAGAGGTAGATTCCAAGCCAGATATTTTATGGCAATAAAATTTTTTTTATGAATATACAATTCTCTTCAGTTCGTTCTTTTCTCTTCTTTTCATTTCATGTAAGCTGAGAAGAACAACCCTTCCAGAAGGGGAGGTATTGCCGAATGACTATCTATCTGTGTGATAGAAGTCGAGTAGGATACCAGCTATTGTTTAATTGCTTGTCAAGTACTAAAGGCTGGCCACCTTCTGTACTAACTATGCGATATAACAAGTGTTCATGATCATAGTGATCTCTCAACAAATTCCTTTACTTCTATATGATTAATCAAACTTTGGAAAATAGAAATAACTGAAAAAGGAGTAATAAAGTGGTGGTAGTATGCGGAATGGGAACACATTCGTGATACTAAGGTTGACGTGGTTATTAAAAGGTTATAGAACGCTAGCGAGCAAAAGTATAACCCCTATAATATTAGGAACGGAAGGTAGTAGCGATTACGAACTGGAAAAGAATGGGTATTGAGAAGCAAGAGTTCTAATGATTGGAAGCTATGATGAGAGTCTGTGTAATAGACTTGAAAGAATTTGGAATGATCACTTAATTCGGATTGAGTTATCTTACGACAATAGATCATATGTCATTATCGAGATGTCGCCTTATAAGATCCTTGAGGGAAGATAATGTCGATCTCCCTTATGTTAGGATGAAGTTGTAGAGCGCAAGATGCTCGGACCCGCAGTAGTCCAAAGGACCAAGGATATGATAGATCTAATTAGAGGACGGCTGGTAGTAGCCCAAGATGGACATGATAAGTATGTTGATTTGACACGAAAGGATAAAGAGTATGAAATAGGGGACCTAGTAATGTTATAGGTATCCCTTGGAAAGGATTGATGAGGTTCGGAAAGAAAGGAAAGCTAAGTCTACAATTTGTTGGACCCTTGGATATATTGAGACGTTTGGGAAGTTAGCATATGAGCTAGCCCTAACCCCGAACATGTAGCAGGTCGTAACGTGTTTCACGTATCAATGTTAAGGAAGTGTAATTCAGATGCCAGATAAATAGAGGCATATGAGCGCATAGATATGCAACCCGACGTAACCTATATGGAGCAACCAGGAAGGGTTATAGAGTGAAAAGGAACAAGTGCTTAGGAGAAGGATTATCAAACTAGGTAGAGTTTGGTGGTAGAACCACAATGTGGGAAAATTGACTCGAGAGTTAGAAAGTGTAATGCTAAGAAAGTATCCCCATTTGTTTTCTATCTGATTCCGGGACGGAATCCTTTTAAGGAGGGGAGACTGTAATAACCCCAATTTTTGAGAAATTTTGAAACCCTTATGAATAGTGTTTTTGCTGAACGAGAAAACTTTTCATGCCACGCTATGTAGGGGTTCTGTTATTGATCTTATGGGATATTATTAGTACTCTATATGGTATATAAGTGTATGTAAAGATCGTCAGAATCCAATTCCGAACCCTTTGATTTTTCCCGGAAATCCACAAGATACGGAGAGAATTGAGTATAAGGTAACAGGATAAAAAGGATTTAAATTAAAGGATTATAGGAGAGGATCATAAAAGGAATATAATATATTGAGAAAGGTTAAGGGAACCTAAGTAATAAGATCCCGGGTATGATCCCTCAAACGATAAACGAGAACGAAAGATAAGCGAACCGTAAAACAAATAAGTGACCAAGAGACAAGCTTGTACAAGAAGCCAGGGATTGTGACATCATCAAACCACAAGGTGTGGACAAGTGGGAGCATTATGACATGTGCAAGGTGACACAAGCATGACATGGGAAGGAAGGAGGTGTGGTGGCTTTTTAACCACACAAATTCAAGGGCATCAAGGTAATTAACTAAATCAAACACAAAAACAAGCCAACCAAGCCAAGCAAAATCATTTTCATCAAAATCAAAAAGAAACCAAGGCATGGTTCATCATGCTCTCGGCTTTTTACTATTGCAAATGGGCAAGAATTCAAAATCAAAGATCCAAGCTTCCTAAATTGGTGAGTTAATTCCCTAATCATCTTCATCCTTAGTTAGGGCTATATCATGAGTTTAAGCCATCAATTCCTTCTCCATCTTCTCCATTTAATCAAAGAAGAAGACTATGAATAGTGTTTTCAAGTTTTTAACTTGAAGTTTTTCTTGTTTTCCTTGAAGATCCAAGCATTCCTAAGACTTCTCAAAGCTTCTTAAGGCTTCCTAGCTCCTCCCACCACTTCAAGGCAGGTATACCATCTCCAAACCCTAGATTCCTATGTATTATAAGATGATTTTGATTAGTAGGATGATATTGTAGCTTGTTGTTGTGATTAGAGTTTGGGAATTGAAATGGTAGTGAAATGGAATGGTAAATGTTGTGGTTTTGATTAAAAGAACTTAAGTATGGTTAAAGTTAAGCTTAGGCATAAGTATGAATGTTAAAAATTGAATTGGTTGAGGTTGTTATGATGTGATAAGGATGGATGTTGGTTGTATGTTGGATTTGAGGTTGAATTGGGAGGGTTTTGAATGGTTTAAAATATTGGAAATCGCGTAAACATAGCCGTCGTAACGTCCGATTTTCTTTGGACTGTTTTTGTGCATAGCATTAGGACCCGAGAACCCCCTGCTAGATTATGACCACTGCCATTTTTAGATAGCTCATGTTACGAGCTTCGTTTTGATATATAATTCATTCGATTCCGATGCACGGTTTAGGAGAAACGACCGTTTCAAGTAACGGCGTTTCGCGAACGAAACTTTTCCACTCGCCTTACTTTGAAACATAGGTTAAAGACCAAAAAGGGTTAAATAATGCATGAAACATTTATGGTAAGTGTGTTAGGCAGTTGGTAAGACACTCGCGAAGGAATCGCCTTAAAACTCGTAAAGGATTAAATTATTAAAAATGGTGGAGCCGAGGGTACCCGGGTGACTTAAGCAAATCAGTAAGCGCAAAACAAGCGTTAGAGTCTAAGTTAGTTAAAGTATAGATTTACAAGTGACTTTGGTTTAATTCCAACTTACTTATTGTTTATAGGTTACCAGACTCGTCCCGAGCCTTTTATCACCCCAAGTCGCTCAGGCAAGTATTCTATCCGTTATACTGTTGTTGTGATGTATACATTTGTATATGCATGATCTTGCGATAAATGCATATTGGTTATTTAGCAAATTCTTGCGATATATTGTAGCATGTGATATGGTATATATGCATGCCTGTTTCATATTCTTGAAATATATATCTGTTGGTTCAGTTGATAATACCTATGCTAGAGAATAGCGGTAACTTGCATATACCCTTAGTATAGGGACCCAAAGGTGAAAATATTTTCTAAAATCGGGAGTCGAGGATCCCGAGTAGATTTTGTATATATGGATATGGATATATATATATATATATTTATATATATATATATGATCATAGTTTTCAAAACTATTAATCGAATAAGGTTTATTCGATAACTTTAACTTTATTTTATTATTGAATATTATTTCGAATATTATTCAAAGGCGTATGACTCCTTTATATTAAATGAATATTATTTTGAATATTCATTCGAGGACTTATGACTCCTTTTATTTTATTAATGAATATTATTTTGAATATTCATTCGAGGACTTATGACTCCTTTTATTTTATTAATGAATATTATTTTGAATATTCATTCGAGGACTTATGACTCCTTTTATTTTATTAGTTGAATATTATTTGAATATTCATTCGAGTGCTTATGACTCTTTTATATTATTTATTGAATATTATTTTGAATATTCATTCGGGGACTTATGACTCCTTTTATTTATTTATCTGAATATTATTTGAATATTCATTCGAGGGCTTATGACCCTTTTATTTATTTATCTGAATATTATTTGAATATTCATTCGAGGGCTTATGACTCTTTTATATTATTTATTGAATATTATTTGAATATTCATTCGAGGGCTTATGACTCAGTTTATATTATTTAATGAATATTATTTGAATATTCATTTGAGGATCTATGACTCCGATTATTTGCTGAGGTATATTCTTTATTTTATTAAAGAATAAGGTGTCAATAATCAAACTTATTTTCGATTATTCAAATAAAGATAGTACTTTCATATAAGTATATCTTTGGTTATTTAATACTCGTTTCAAGTATAAGTTTTAATACTTCTACTTCAATTATTTTTATAAAGATTATTCTTTATGGGAATATTATTTAAATAATAATATTCAGTCATTTTCTAAATATTCTGGAGACTGATTTACTTCATTAAATCAGCTTTACTCCAAACACTCTATAAAGTGTTTTCGAGTCTTCAAAATGATTTTTAAAGTCAGAGCGGATCCCAAAACTCATTTTTATATTTAAGATCTTCTTTTTTTAAGGGGATTTAAATACTCGCTCAAAACCTGGGGAATCCGGCTCTATGGTGTATTTTATATTCGCAACAAGGTTGCAGTTTTGGTAAATGAATTGATTACTTGCCCAATGTTCGGGAAGTAAGCCCATCTAATTGAGTCGACATAAGTGACAGGCCGGGGTACGGTCTATGAAAGTGTAAGTGGCTGGGTGGCAGTCCATCAACGCGTAAGAGGCCGGGTGGCAGTCCAGCACAAGGTCCTTATGTGGCCAGGGTGATGACCGGTGGGGGATTCATCCATCTACTAGTAGAAAAGGTTACTTATTGGTATCTTTGCCTGATCAGCAAGATATCTGGTTTATGCCAAAATTCTTTTCCTTTCCAAAATTCATTGGATATTATAACTTTGTTCATACTTTACATGACAGAGATTTTCAGGAAATGTATGAGATATATATATATATATATGGATATATATATATATATATATCAGGACTTAATGAAGTATCTCGTAACTTCATTATTTATAATGATATTTTAAAGATTGAATCTATTCAAGTCTTATCTTGTAGTCTCATCTATGTGATGAACCTTTGAAAATGATTATAACTTGAACGGGGGTAGTTCAAGTAGTATTTGGTAAAGATATAAGTATTTTGGGGTATCTTGTAACTTCATCTTTTAAACTTATATCTAGTTAATGATTGTCTTATGAATGACAAAGATTTTCGGAAAAAAACGTTGAGACAAGGTTAGATATATGAGATCACCTTGCAACGATATTTTTTGTGTATACAGTTATAAACTGGAACTCTGTGTATATTATGGATGGAAGAGGACTTCCAAGATTTTGAAAAGTATATATGTATATATACTGAATATTTTGCGACTTCATCACATTAAGATATCAAACTTGGTTCATTTCTTTTGACCAAGACTTTCATGAGTACTATGAGAAGGCTCATATACTATTAATCATTATACATATTATTTTGGTGGGCTTGCTGCTCACCCTTGCTTTATTTCTTCATCACACAACAACAGTTAGGAAAGATGGCCAGACTCCAGCAGACCCAGCGCAAGCGCGTGGGAAGCGTCCCGTGTCTTCCCGTTGATGTTATAGCTGCTATAGCTGCAGAGGTAGATCTATTGTAGATCAGACCATCTACTTTTGAGAATCAATTATGTATAATTATAACTTGTGGCAGATAATGGCAATTAACTGTAAATTTATCAAGTAATCATTTTGGGTTGTAATAACTTTTAAATTGTGGATTCAAAGACTTGTACTTATTTAAATTTCATCTCTGAGACTATAACGGGTTGTGGTGTGTGTTAGTGTGGGGTCACAGCATAAGGTTATTTATTATTAATTAAGTGAAGTGATATTGTGGAAAGAAAGACCGTGACGACCCGGATCCCCGACCCCGGATCTGGGGGTGTTACATATATGTGTGTGTTTTATACGAAATTTGATTGTATGATGTGGTGAACTGTTTTGCCAAAAGTAAAAACCCTAATTTTGTAAAATGACGAGTATATGCATTTTTCCGAAAATGAACACCGAACCGATTTTTGAGAACGTGAACCCTAAGTGTTGCGTGGGTTGTTATAATGTAAATAATTACGAGTCGGAATTTGATATCTTATGGGTAGATTGTTAGCGAGGATATGTCAAGCATACCTAGACGTCTAACGCATGATATTTCGACCCTGTAGGTTATAGTCGGGAACTTGAAAGTGGATGATAGACTAAAGATGACCTAGTAGTCAGTCGACGAGCTTAGTAGAGTTTCAACAGAGAAACTTGAGTATCAAAGTCGAATCCAATGTGATCTAGTGGTTGGACGTTAAAGCCTGAGCGGCAAGGTCGGCTCAGAGTCGATCAGTAATAGTTGTAAAGCCTTGTAAGGCAAGTATTTCTGAATTTTTCTTCAAGATATATATTACCAATGTTTTTGAACTGTTTTATAACATATCACTATTATTCAAAATAACTCATGTTTTGTATTGCAAGAGCTTTAAACCATTTAACCTTGAACTCTTCAAAGGTATAACTACCAAACACCAAACACTGGAAGAGAATGGTTTGAAAACACAGAAACTTTTATACTCCAATCATTCTTTATAACCTCAAAGAACCATATTTTGAAAAATCATTACTGGTCTAATACCTGACCCTTGTACAAACTGAAAACCGTTTCTTATACATATCCTGATAAACCCTTGAGATATCCATGAGTTTCCTTACGTTTTTATTCAAGTGTTTAACCATCATTGATTATGGTCTGGTTTTATTGAATTATATTGTTTAATATATTGAACTGCTTTAGGATTGGATAGTTTTTATATATGTGGACCAGATTCGTGGTCAGACCATACCAATGGTCAAGTTAGGCCAATGTGTGCCTTGGATCTAGTAATTAGAGCAGTGTTGTGTGCTTGCTCGGGGTTAGTGCATGACTAATCAGTAGCCTAACCTTGGTTTTTTAAAATTCAAAAGGAATATCCAATTCTATTGATTAGTTAAAAAGAAACTTGATTCCTTTAAATCATTTCATTTGATCATTGTTTGACCTCCGTTATCACTATTATGACTTGCTGAGCTAGTTAGCTCATTCTTGCGATTCTTTTATATATTTTACAATTAAAAAGGATATGGATGATAGAGAAGTGCCTCCGTCCAAAGTGCGGGCTAAGGTTCCAGTTTGAAGTAAATCGAGTTAGCAGAAGCTTCATGCAGTGGAACGATAGTAGAATTGTAACAAAAAAACTTTATTATCAATTGTAAGTTAATTCAGTCAGAATTTGGTATGATGTAATAAATTAAGGTTGTGGCTTGTTTTCATACTTTAACCTGTTGCGATCCGTGGTTTTGTGAAGCAGGGTCATTATAAATAATATTTCTTATACAGGTTCATATATGGTGTATGTGTTGTGGACCCCAAACTTCTGACCCGGGTTTGGAGGGCGCCACAGGTTGGTATCAGAGCTACAGGTTATAAGTCACTGAAATAAGCCTAGATTGTCGGGATTGGGTAGAGGGTTAGGATTAGGAATAGGAAACAGAAAGATAAGACGTTGTGAGGATGAATGTGACTATGTAGTAAGTCTTCAGTACGGTTCGTGTTGTGATTTGGGATCCTCAGCTTGCGACGTGAATTCCAGACAACGGCAATGGCAGATCTTGATTTCCCGGTGTTATTTGATCATTTGGAGCTTTCCGTTTGAGGATCGTCATCTTCTCTCAGATCGGAATTGCACCTTGTCCCTCCATCAGTATTAATGGCACTACCTTCTGTTATAACAGATGCACTTCTTTAAGCTATTCTACGCTACTTTCCACCTTTTGGTATGAGATTACCTATTCAAGAACCCCCATCTGATTATTCTTCTTTCACTGGACATTCGGCTGTGCGCATATCTCTTTAGTTTACCCTATATCCTGTTCTTTACCCTCAGTTTAGAACTTGTCCTATAAAGCGATTGTACCTACGAGGATGGATTCGAGAGCTAACTAAATAGTGAGCGCTTGTGATATAAATAAAGGTGAGAAGAAGTTTAGGGAGAAAATTTAAGTGTTTCAGAGGATAGCTGTTATCGGGTTAAAAGAAGATATTAGTGACTAAGCCATCCGTGAATAATTATGGGATGGATTAGCTGAATTTTGAAAGAGTTAGAGAGAAAGGTATAAATCTGGAATTTTTGGTGAAATTAAATGATGGTGCTATGATAAATGCGAGATGTAAAGTAGTGATGTGATATGATATGGGTAAACTTTGTTCTATGAAATAGACTTGTTGATTATTGGATAGCCTGTTCTACTTAACTACTGTAACGATAATATATGAGAGCCTTGATGTGAAGCTACAAATAAGATAATGTGCGACAACAATTGAAGTTTCGTTGAATAAGGAAGGTAAGTGGACTCGATAAAGGAGAAAAGGTAGATCGAAGTGAACGGACTTTTATGTGATTGTTTCTTTAAATTGATACCTTGTTATAGGTCGGAAGGACAACAACCAACTCATATAGTAAGGACAACCAGATTTGTGATTTTCAAAATTTTAACAAGTTTTCGAAAAAGATTTTTCCTTACAAAATTTCTAAAAGTCTTTTTGAATAAAATGATTTTTAAAACATTGGTAGTCAAGTTACTACTTGAGTTTCTTGTTTGTTAAAAGACCCGGATTACCTGAAAGGATGCTGTTTCAGACTCAGTATTGTTAATTCGGAGTACGAGATAACCTATGATTATGAAGAAGTTGATTATTCTTAACAGTAGGTGCAAGTATTATCTGATAAGATTAACAACAGGACCAGTGTACGGAGTAACTATTTATCCAATTACTGGAATTATCAGAGTTCGAAGAATTCATTGATTTAATAGAAGCCTGGGCATGACCAAAGAAGATTAGGAAAATTTCCAGACTTTTCTAAAGGAAGGATATTATTAATAAAATGATCGTTATATTGAATGAATTATGGTTATTCCAAATTAAAAAGAGGAAACTCAAGGTTATTTGATAAGAACGCCATTGTGATCGAATTGTTAAAGTATTATACGTGTAGGTGCGACGTTACAGACGCGAGACTTAACAAGTAAGAATCTACCATAATGCTTAGTTACGAAGGCATTTCAACGTACTTTCTAAAGTTGTTATATGGAACAATGGGAATATGATCGAACAAGCCCGAAAGATGAATACAAGTGAAATGCGGATGGTAACCAATGGTATCGTTCTTGTCTTCAATATTCCAGTGTATATTCCTTTCTGATCCCTAAATAAGTATGAACTTCTTTGCTTAAATAAACTCTTTGCTATAATATCGAAAAGGAGGATATTGTATTCCTTTCAAATTTAATTTTTTCCCTCAAGTTTTGCTTTCTGATTGGGACAAACAGTGTTAATGGTGAGACACTTTGTCAGAATGATGAAGAATCGGGTGGGACGCCACCTAATCATGTGATGTATGCCATATGGTATGAAAGACTGGCCATCTTAAGTACCAATGTGGTTGTCTAATTCATATTCAAATCCTTGTTTCTTCTTTCTTTTCAACTCTAATCTTGGTTGAATTGTGAATCTTTCTAGTTGTTTTGTTGTACTGTCGTTTTTGCAAGAGTTTTCAAACAGAAATCAACGTATTATGGACCAAGCGGGCAAAGTTCCATCTACCTCTCACGCATGGAAATCAAACAAGGGCATATGGTGAGAATTTTAAATCACTAACCATAGTCAGGGATGCACTAAGAGTCAAGGGAATCTACTCCAATGAGGAATACGTCTCCGAGAATGAGAAATTGCAATTTTCCTATAAAATATGTTATTCAGAATACGGATGTGGTGATGAGAATGATTATCGTGGATACCTTATGCGTAAAGTATTGAAAGATGTGAGAGCAACTTGATTGTTTAGCTCCCAAGGTTTTGTTGATAAGATTGTGATTAAAGGACTAGCAAGTCAAGAACGTGTAGTTGTTAAATAAGTGAGTACCAATGGTGGAATTGAGATTTCTGGCAATAAGTTGTGAAGAATTTATATCATGGAAGATAAGAGGATTTGACAGTATTCTAAGGAATGGATTAACTATTAAAGTGTGATGTCCAGATAGACCGTCGTGATGAAAAGATAATTATGAGGACGCCAAATGAGAAGGTGATGAGGTTCAGAAGATGAAAGAAAGAAACGAATTTGTTAATGATGATTACGGTGATTAAGATATATGCATTACGGTGATCATGGGTTACATAAAAGTCAGAAGCAAATAAAGTCTGAAGATTTTATAGTGATTATGGAGTTTCAAGATATGTTCCTGGATGAGTTATCAATATTTCTTTCATATAGAGAAATTGAGTTTGTGATTGACTTAGCACTTGAAATGAAGCCAGTGTCCAAGGCCCCGCACGGAATGGCGCCAGTTAAAGTGAAGGAGTTAGTAGAGTAAATGCAAGAAATGATAGAAGAAGCAGCGATTAGACCCAGTGTATCCCATAAGGTGCACCGGTATTAATTATTAATAAGAAAAATGGAAGTATGAGATTATGCATCGACTAGCGAAAGCTCAACAAGTTTACTATCAAGAGCAAGTATCTGTTACCTTGACCCAATGATTTGTTTGATCAAACGAAAGGAGCAAAGTACTTTTATAAGATTGGTTTAAGACTTAGTATTTCACCAATTGAAGATTAAACCTATAGATATATCGAAGATAATTTTCAGAATTAAGTATTTTTCTCGCATTGCCATTTGGATTAACCAATATACTAGTAATATTTGAACTTGATGGACAAAATCTTTAAGGAAAATCTAGATAAGCTGTAGTTGTGATACTTTAAGTCAACG
The DNA here is from genome assembly GCF_009905375.1 of Apium graveolens. Lineage (NCBI taxonomy): Eukaryota > Viridiplantae > Streptophyta > Magnoliopsida > Apiales > Apiaceae > Apium > Apium graveolens. The sequence goes on along the minus strand of NC_133651.1, from coordinate 275,555,636 downwards.
GAGGACCATGTAAAGCATTTAATGATAACTAGGAAGTTGGAGAAGAAGGAAGTTGTATGAAGTATAATTCTTAGCATAAATAGTCAATGGGGAGAAGATCAAAAAAAAATTAAAGTTACTATGAACGAAAAGAGACCAGAAACACCAACAAAAGTAAGAAGTTTTATCATAGACCGGTTATTATTGGAAATTTGTGCAAGATTTCTTGAAAGTTACAACATCTTAGACGAAGCTAACCAGGAAAAGCAAGAAGGTTATATGAAGTAGAGAAGGGTGAAGAAAGTTTTACGGAGTTAAATGAAAGAATGGTTACAACACCTGCTTTATCATTTTGAAAGTATTAAGGAGATTTGGTAGTTTATAGTGATGCTTCTCATAAGAGAGTAGGATGTGTGTTGATGCAGCATAATGGAGTTACTGTATATGCACCCAGATAACCGAAACCTTATGAGCAGAAGTATCCTACTCATAATTGGGACTAACAGTAATAATATTTTTCTTGAAAGATTGGAAGCATGATATGTATGGAGAAAGGTGTACGATCTATACGGACCATAAGAGTTTGAAGTATGTATTCATGAGGAAAAGCAAATGTAGTGGTAAGCGATAAGAAAAAAGGAGAGAACGAACATAGAGACTGCACCAGAGGAATTAACTATAGAATTCTGGAAGTTGGAATTGGAATCTAAAGTTCACAATCCAAAAGGAACAAAGATGGATAGTATGACCTTTCAATTGAAGTTGTGAAGGGAAAGATAAGATGTCAAAAGAAGATAATGGATCACGATGTTAGTAGTTAGTAAAAGGAAATTTAAGCGCCCAAGAGAACGATCACAATATCCCCAGGTTTTCTTCTAGCATTTGGATGCTACAGGAAAAAGGATTAAGAAATAAGATCCCACAGGGAATTCACAGTATAAAGTATTCAATTTATTAAAGAAATGCCAAGATATACGGAAATTTAAAGAATAATAGTGATAACCAGGTATAAGAAGGAAATTTTAAAATGGAATAGGAAGTATTGGACATGTCAAAGAATTAAGGCGAAGTATCGAAGGCCCAGTGGACAAGACAGACCAAAGAGTGGTTTTACAAGAAGCGAATCATAAGTGTACCAGTGATGTTAATGGAGAAAAGAAATAAAATTATGAGATTATGTATTGATTAGCGGGAGTTCATGAAAACAACAAATAAGAATAAGTGACCCTATGAGGATTGGTTACCTATGAGACCTAATCTAAGAAGTGTGTTATGTCTCAAGGATTAACTTAAGATCCGACCTGAGAAAATATCAGAGATTACGATTAAAGTGAGTTATGAGCATTATAAGCTCCGGTGATATTATATGAGATAACAAGTGTATCAGTTGTCTATAAGGAATTAAGGAACATGTTGTATAAGGAGTACTCAGATAAGTGAATTATATTTATTGGTAACATCTTCAGCTATTCAAGCAACTATACGTTGAGTCTTCAAGAATGAAATTTTGACTAAGGTTAACAAAAGATTCTGAATTAATCCATTAACAACTACCTAAGCAAAGCCATATGGTAACAGATGCCTTATGCCAACAGAAAGGATTGGATGTAATTAAGATCATCAAGGAATTAATAAACGAATTTTATTCAGTGGAATCTGAAGTTCAAATACTTAAAGGTGATAATACGTGAATATATAAGATTACTTTTCAGCCTTAACTGATGAAAAAGAGTAAGAATTGTTTAAATGTTTGGGAACCAAGTTGAAAATGAGCACCACCTATCATCCTTAAATGGAGAGTCACAGCACGGAAGTGATTCAGGAAATGTAAGATATGTTGAGAAGTTGAGTTTTAAGGAAATACGGGAATGATCATTCATCAGCAATGTCAGCTTTGGAATGCCACTTTACCAAGTTTCATGTGAACGCAAGTGTAGGTCCCCATTTCTATTAAAATAAAGTGGAAAAAAAAGTTGTCAAATTCTAATTTAAATCGACACACCAAAAGCATAGTAATATTGATTGAAACAATTTGGGATAAACAAAGCACGAAGGCGGATTTGTATCGAGAGAGTGTATGGGTATAGAAATAGCACTAGTAGTGTTAGTAAAAGTTTTACCTTGAAAAAGGTCGGATAGATCTGAATATAGAGGACAAGTTGAGTCCTAAATTTAGTAAACTATTCGAGGTATTGATAAATATTGATAAAGTTGTTCATAAGTTGATGTGACCGTCACAATAGTGTGTACATATAATGTGTTGCCTGTCAATGTTATAGCGAAAAGTATTTGATTCGAATTAAGCAATTGGTTAGGAGCCAATGGGCTCTTGTTTAAGTTTATTCTGCATATAGTGATCGATCCAAATCCTTGATCGTTAAAGGCGAGTTCTTGGAAATGAGAGTATATACATAGTAAGTACGTTTGAAATCCTCGAGTAAAAGAGTCTACCTGGGAACTAGAGTCAGATATGCTTGACAAATATCCTCACTTATCTAGTTATACCAGATTCTGAGGACAGAATCTTTTTAAGGGGGGAAGGATATAACGACTCGTGTATTTTTGAATTATTTAATTATGCAATTATGGAAATTATTAAATAAATAAAATATGTGTATTGGTTTTGACCGTTATGTGCTGTTTGATTATTGATGTGTGATCTATAATATACCGGGTTGTTCGTGTGATTAATTATGGGGTCGTATTGGATTGTTCATTTTCAAAAAAAAATGGATTTGGTGCAAATTTATTTGCGTAAATACTTGGAATGTCTCTAAAATTGTTTTTATGATTATATAATTACAATAATTATTTTTAGGATTTTATAAAATTGAGAAATCAATATTTTATTAATTATTTATCTTTAAATGATTTTCTGATTTCTTTTATTTGTAAAATCCATATTTAATTCTAAAATTCTTCAAAAATTATGAAACTCATATTTATATAAGTTTGGAATATTCTGAGAATTTTAAAATTATTTTGGAAATTTTTGGGATTAGTTTCACCCGCACGTCGGTTTGTTTAATTGTTAAAAGTGAGTATAAATTGCATTTAAAATATTGTTTTAAAATTATGAAATGTATGTTTTATTTAAGTTCGGGATATTTGTAACATTTTAAGGTTATTTTAGTAAATTTCTGGAATTATTTTATACACAATTTGGTTCATAAATTATGAATTCGGGGCGGAAAGAAACACGTAATTGCAGTCGGTTAAAAACAAAAACGACACGTATCACAATTGTTGGATACGTGTCTGCAGTCTAAAATTTGGCATTGCTTTTTCTTTCCTCTCGATACAGTCTCTCTCAAACAATCTCTCGGTCTTTCTCTCTTTATCTCAGTCTCTCCTCCTCCTCTACTCTTCGTTTTTCTGCTTCTTGCAATTCCTCTGTTCTTGCTCTTCCCTCCTGGTTGAGCTCTGTTTTCGGTACTTTTTCCGGCCGACCTTTTTCTTTCGGTAATTGCCGCCTGTGATTCTTGCCTTTCACCTCTGGCCGCCGTCGGACTTTCCTCCGGCGAGGTGGTCTGTGTATGTGTTATACTGTGCATGCGTTGTGTGTGTTTTGTGTGGGTGATGTTGTTGTGTATGGTTGCTCTCTGTTTCTCCGTGCCTAGCCGCCACCCTTCGCTGTTTTCCGGCGAAGAGGTGGCGCGTGCTCGGCGTTTCTCTCTGTAGCCTCGGTTCTGTTATTCCGTTTGTGCTGTTGTGATTGCAGAATTCGATGACTTATTTTGTTATTTCGATTCAATTCGATGATTGCTTTCGTGATGTCGATAATCAATAAATTCAAATAAATTTTTGTGATTAATTGAATTATCGGTACTAATTATTCATAAAATTTATCGGTGAGATCTGCGATCGGAATCCCGATTTGGGGAACCTCCAGATTTTACCGCCGTCGGCAATGAGCCTTGGTGAGCTTGCCGACGGCGGACTGTGATGACGTGGTTCTGAGTCCTAATATAAATAAATAATTAATGTACAAATTTTATTTATGAGTTCAAAGTGAAATAGTAGTTGTATATTATTATTCGAGATTGGAATTGTGATTGTAATGGTTGATTGTTGGGTTGAACTAGTGGTTGAGATTCGTGGTTGGATTTTTGGATTATGGTTGTTGTGAATTTGATTGTTGTTGGTTTGACATCGATTTTATTCGACAGGTAGCCCGATAAACGAAAGAGACGCTGCCCGATTTCTGAGAAACTGAACTACGTAAATACGGGAACGTATCCGAGGATTATCGGGACGTCGAGTGACTATATATATGTGTGTGTTTTATACGAAATTTGATTGTATGATGTGGTGAACTGTTTTGCCAAAAGTAAAAACCCTAATTTTGTAAAATGACGAGTATATGCATTTTTCCGAAAATGAACACCGAACCGATTTTTGAGAACGTGAACCCTAAGTGTTGCGTGGGTTGTTATAATGCAAATAATTACCAGTCGGAATTTGATATCTTATGGGTAGATTGTTAGCGAGGATATGTCAAGCATACCTAGACGTCTAACGAATGATATTTCGACCCTGTAGGTTATAGTCGGGAACCTAAAAGTGGATGATAGACTAAAGATGACCTAGTAGTCAGTCGACGAGCTTAGTAGAGTTTCAACAGAGAAACTTGAGTATCAAAGTCGAATCCAATGTGATCTAGTGGTTGGACGTTAAAGCCTGAGCGGCAGGGTCGGCTCAGAGTCGATCAGTAATAGTTGTAAAGCCTTGTAAGGCAAGTATTTCTGAATTTTTCTTCAAGATATATATTACCAATGTTTTTGAACTATTTTATAACATATCACTATTATTCAAAATAACTCCTGTTTTGTATTGCAAGAGCTTTAAACCATTTAACCTTGAACCCTGATTTTCTTGATCTTAAGCCATAAGCTTTATTTTTTTTTATAATCCGTCCTTTGTTGATCCTCAAACACCAAACCATACAAATATAATACTACTCTTCAAAGGTATAACTACCAAACACCAAACACTGGAAAAGAATGGTTTGAAAACACAGAAACTTTTATACTCAATCATTCTTTATAACCTCAAAGAACCATATTTTGAAAAATCATTACTGGTCTAATACCTGACCCTTGTACAAACTGAAAACCGTTTCTTATACATATCCTGATAAACCCTTGAGATATCCATGAGTTTCCTTACGTTTTTATTCAAGTGTTTAACCATCATTGATTATTGTCTGGTTTTATTGAATTATATTGTTTAATATATTAAACTGCTTTAGGATTGGATAGCTTTTATATATGTGGACCAGATTCGTGGTCAGACCATACCAATGGTCAATTTAGGCCAATGTGTGCCTTGGATCCAGTAATTAGAGCAGTGTTGTGTGCTTGCTCGGGGTTAGTGCGTGACTGATCAGCAGCCTAACCTTGGTTTTTAAAATTCAAAAGGAATATCCAATTCTATTGATTAGTTAAAAAGAAACTTGATTCCTTTGAATCATTTCATTTGATCATTGTTTGACCTCCGTTATCACTATTATGACTTGCTGAGCTAGTTAGCTCATTCTTGCGATTCTTTTATATATTTTACAGTTAAAAAGGATATGGATGATAGAGAAGTGCCTCAGTCCAAAGTGCGGGCTAAGGTTCCAGTTTGAAGTAAATCGAGTTAGCAGAAGCTTCATGCAGTGGAACGATAGTAGAATTGTAACAAAAAAACTTTATTATCAATTGTAAGTTAATTCAGTCGGAATTTGGTATGATGTAATAAATTAAGGTTGTGGCTTGTTTTCATACTTTAACCTGTTGCGATCCGTGGTTTTGTAAAGCAGGGTCATTATAAATAATATTTCTTATACAGGTTCATATATGGTGTATGTGTTGTGGACCCCAAACTTCTGACCCGGGTTTGGAGGGCCCCACATAAAGTATGAGACAAGATTACAACTACCAACCAAAATATAATTATTACAACCCAAAATATAAATAAATTCAAAGTCGGAATTGACAAATAACCCAAAAGTATCTGATTCAATTATTATACTTCCCACCATCGCTTGCTCATACAGCATCTACCTGATCTGGCATCTGAAAACCTACGACACGGTAGGGACCGCCAGGAACGCTCTTACGAGTGGTGCGCCTAAGTCTGGCCATCTTCTTGCTTAACTGCCATGGTTAGATTAAAGCAAATAAATGAGCAAAGACGCTCATCAAGTAACTACATAGCAGTTCTAAATATCAACATAAATAACATTAGCTGAGGCATTCTATCTCTGGATAAAACTGAGCTAGGTGGCAGTATTCTTTTAATGGCTAGGTAAAGGCATTGAAAAAGGTTCCGGGTTTTCAACATTTAAAGTTTGGGAGAAATCTGACATTCATCACAAATCAATAACAGGGTTCTCCAGATGTTTCTCATTTTAAAAGGAAGCAATCATTCAAGCTCCGAGAATTAATAAAAATTAAAATGACAGGGTTCTCGACCAAGTTTCATAATGTTAAAAAAGATATTACTCATTCTGTTTCAGTTCAAGTAATTAAGCATGTTGTTTTGCCAAAGATATACATTACCCTTTTTATTAAAGAACCCTTGATTGAAATATCCATCTTTTATATATAATACGGGTGATCAGCCCGTATTGACCTCCATTCGGTCATTAAGGTACCTATGGCATTATTTCAGCCTTATAGTGGACTAGCCCCGCTAGTCTCTTATATGACTGGACTAGTCCCACTAGTCTCTTACGTCCCTATCCAATCCTCAAGGAATTCATTTGGAAAACATTTATGTTAGATATATTTGATAATGTCATGTCTAATATGATTTATGTTTAGTTTTCAGATCTTACTTAAACAGGACAAATCAGTACTTAACTGGAAATCAGCACTTATACTGAAGTCAGAACTTAAGTTGTCAGAACTTAAGTTATCAGGAGATATTTATCAGAAGACAATATCAGGACTTAAGGAGACTTTCAGATAAGGAAGGCGGCTGATTGAAAGGAAAGAAGATGAAGACAAACGCAAGAAGAGATATGCATGAAGAAGGAATTCTATGAAGAATAGAATACTTGGAAGAAAAGATAACTAGTTGATATATTTTAGGAAGCAGAATTATATTCCATATCAATTAGAGATTATCTTGTAACTGTGTAGTATATAAACACAGACATAGGGTTTACACTATATGTGTTATCATAATCGAAGTTATTATTTATTGTAACCCTAGCAGATCTCGTGATAATTTGTTCATCACTGAGAGAGGACAGTTCCATATTATAACAGTTTAATAAAGTTTGTTTTCTGTTACTTGTGTTCTTTAATTCAATTTGATTGTGATAAACACTGTATTCAACCCCCTTTTACAGTGTGTGTGACCTAACAAGTGGTATCAGAGCAGATCTGTTAACACACAAACAATTTATGATCTGAAAATAATCATGTCTGAAGAAGAACAAACTCCAACTAAGCCCACCAAAACTGAAGAACCTCCAAAGACTCAAATCCATAGTCGATATGAGACTATTATAGTTCTCATACTGAAACCATCTGAATATTCCATATGGAAGGTGAGGATATCTATGTTTCTGGAAGCTACTGATCCAGAATACCTTGACAGAATCAATGAAGGACCACACAAGCCAACCAAACTCTCTGTTGTAGTTGCAGGTGAACCAGCAAAGTCTATACCAAAGGAGAAGAGTGATTATACTGCTGAAGATATCTCATCAATTGCTAAGGATGCTAAGGTATGATGTTTGCTGCATAGTGTTATTGATAATGTAATGTCAAATAGGGTAATTAACTACAAGACTGCAAAGGAGATAAACACTGTATTCAATCCTCTTCTATAGCGTGTGTGACCTAACAAGTGGTATCAGAGCAGATCTGTTAACACACAAACAGTTTAAGATCCAAAAATAATCATGTCTGAAGAAGAACAAACTCCAACCAAGCCCACCAAAACTGAAGAACCTCCAAAGACTCAAATCCATAATCGATATGAGACTATTAGAGTTCCCATACTGAAACCATCTGAATATCCCATATGGAAGGTGAGGATGTCTTTGTTTCTAAAAAGCTACAGATCCGGAATACCTTGACAGAATCAATGAAGGACCACACAAGCCAACCAAACTCTCTGTTGTAGTTGCAGGTGAACCAGCAAAGTTTGTTCCAAAGGAGAAGAGTGATTACACTGCTGAACATATCTCATCGATTGCTAAGGATGCTAAAGTACGACACTTGCTGTATAGTGCCATTGATAATATCATGTCAAATAGGGTAATTAACTGCAAGACTGCAAAGGAGATATGGGATGCTTTGGAAACAAGATGCCAGGGAACCGAATCAATTAAGAAGAACAGGAAGACAATACTCACTCAAGAGTATGAACACTTTGACTCAAAGCCTGATGAGTCATTAACTGGTTTATATGACAGATTTGTCAAACTCTTGAATGATTTGTCACTAGTTGACAAGAAATATGATCTTGAGGATTCAAATCTTAAAATCCTGTTAGCACTTCCTGAAAGTTGGGATTTGAAGGCCACCGCTATAAGAGATAATTATAATCTTGAAGAAACAACTCTTGATGAAATTTATAGGATGCTCAAGACTCATGAACTTGAGATGGAACAAAGAAACAAGAGAAAAGGAAGAAAGTCAAGGACAGTTTCTCTTAAGGCTGAGGAGGAATCCCCCAAAGCAGCTACCTCAAGGAAAGGCAAGGGAAAAGCTCTCATCACAAAGTCTGATACTAAATCATCAAGTTCTGATACTGATGATGACTCTGAAACTGAAAGCTTACCTGAGATGGATCCTGATGAAGAGATGATGAAGCTGTGTGCTCTTATGGTGAAAGAAATCACAAAGATTGCATATAGGAAATTCAAAAAAGGAAAGAAGTTTTCCAGGAAAGGTGCAAGTTCTGATAAGAAGAGTTTCAGAAAATCTGAAGGCAAAGGAGGAAAGTCTGACAGAGGAGATTACTCAAATGTCAAATGCTACAACTGTGGTGAGAAAGGCCACATATCTCCTGATTGCAAGAAAGTGAAGAGTGACAAAGGCAAGGCTCTTATCACAAAGAAGAAAAAGTTGGACATACACTTCAGATTCTAAAAGTGAGGTGAACTATGCCTTAATGACAAATGCTGATAGCAGTTCTGAAACTGCTGACTTAAAGGTACCTCAAACCACTTATGCCTTTCATACTGATGATATTAATGAGTTGAGAAGATATCTTAAAACCATGTTCATTAGTTATAGAGATCAAACTTTAACATGTGAAAGATTAACTTCTGAAAATCTTGCTTATAAGAAGAGGAATGATTATTTAGAAAAAGAGTTAGTCATGTTCCATCAAATTCAGAAAGATAGAGATGATGCCTTTTATGTTAGGGGATGAAATACTTAAAATAAATGAATCTCTAAAACCTGAGTTAGAAAAGGAAAAAGAGATAATCAGGACTTGGATTAACTCTGGCAGAACAACTCAGAATTTGTTAAGTAGTGGAAACTGGAAATAAGGCTTAGGTTATTGAAATGATAAGAATGATAAGGGTACTGTAAAGATTGAGCCTATAGTTGTTAAACAAAAGCCAAAGGTAAATCATGTTAAGTTTGTAGCTGTAAAGTCTGATAATGATAAATCAGAAGTTAAAGAGAAATTAACTTCTGACAAACCAAAACAGGGTAAGCCAACTGAAGTAAACATAGGCTTAATGACAAAGAAGCAGCTCAAGCATAAGCTGAAAGATGTTAAGAATGTAAACAAGGTAAATCCACCTAGGAAAAATAGGAATGAAAAGGAAGGTGTGAATAAAAGTAATGATTGTATGCCTGTTCCTAATGCTCCTAGAAAAACATGTCATAACTGTGGAAATTCTAACCATCTGGCTTCTTTTTGCAGGAAAAATAAGAACATAAACTCCTTACCTTCAAAGTCAGGAGTTAAGAGTCAGTCTGTTAGATATAGGCCACAAAATCCTTGTTTTCATAGTGGTAGTTTATGGCATTCCATTTATACTTGTAAGGAATATCATAGTTTGTACTACGATTATTATCAAATAAAACCTTCTTTAAAGAAAGTTAGCATTGTTCCTTCTAGTGTAAGTTCTGATACAAAGTCTGATAGTGTAAATGCTAATAAGAAAAATGTTAACATAAACTCTGATGCTAAATCCGCTGCGAATGTTAACAAACTTAATAAGGCCAAAAGATCCAAGCAAGTCTGGGTCCTTAAAACTAATCATTAATGGTCTTTGTGATTGCAGGGCAACATGAAAAATAACCTAGTTCTGGAAAGTGGATGTTCAGGACATATGACTGGAAATAAAGCCCTGCTATCAGACTTTGTGGAGAAAGCTTGCCCAAGTGTTTCTTATGGAGATGGCAACATGGGAAAAATGTTGGGATATGGCAATATCAATATGGGGAATGTCATCGTTAAAAAAGTAGCTCTGGTCTCAGGACTTAAACACAATCTGCTGAGTGTTAGTCAAATCTGTGACAGAGGTTATCATGTGGATTTCTTTGAAGAACACTGTGAAGTTGTAAGCAAATCTACAGACAAAGTTGTTCTGAAAGGATACAGACATGGTAACATTTATGAAGCCAAGCTTTCAACAAGTACTGATGGTTCTACAATCTGTCTGTTAAGTAGAGCATCAATTGAAGAAAGCTGGAATTGGCACAAGAAACTCTCATTTAAATTTCAACAATATAAATGAACTAGTCAAGAAAGATCGTGTGAGAGGACTGCCAAAATCAGTATTTGCTCCTGATGGCCTTTGTGATTCATGTAAGAAGGCAAAACAAAGAAAATCTTCTTTCAAGAGCAAGACTGAATCATCAATTCTTGAGCCTTATCACCTACTACATATTGATCTATTTGGTCCAGTGAATGTCATGTCTATTGCAAAGAAGAAATATGTTATGGTCATAGTGGATGAGTTCACCAGATACACATAGGTGTATTTCTTGCACACAAAAAGTGAAACTGCATCTATTTTGATTGATCATGTCAAGCAACTGGATAAATTGGTCAAAGATTCTGTGAAGATCATAAGAAGTGATAATGGCACTGAGTTCAAAAATTTGATCATGGAAGAGTTCTGTAAAGACCATGGAATAAAACAGGAATTTTCTGCTCCTGGGACTCCACAACAAAATTGAGTTGTTGAATGAAAGAATAGAACTCTTATTGAAGTTGCATGAACTATGCTTGATTAAGCAAAGTTGCCAACCTACTTTTGGGCTGAAGCTGTGCAGACTGCTTGTTTTACTCAAAATGCAACACTCATTAACAAGCATGGAAAAACACCATATGAGATGGTGAAGAAAAAAAAGCCAAATCTGAAGTATTTTCATGTATTTGGAAGCAAGTGTTTTGTTCTTAAGACTCATCCTGAACAGCTATCCAAATTTGATCTAAAAGTTGATGAAGGAATTTTTGTTGGATATCCACTTTCCACAAAAGCCTTCAGACTCTACAATTTAAGAACAAGGGTTGTCATGGAATCTATCAATGTCTCTTTTGATGATAAGAAGATTACAGGACTTGAAGATTTCAATGATCATGATCAGCTGAGATTTGAGAATGAAGTTTTAAATTCTGATACTGTAAATCCTGACAGTCTAAATCCTGACAGTCTAAATTCTGACAGTCTAAATCATGACAGTCTAAATCCTGATACTGCAAACTCTGATGGATTAAACTCTGATGTTATTGAAACTGTGGTGACTACGTCAAAGGGAGATGCACCTGTGCAGGGGGAGCATATTGAAGATACAACCACATTTCAAGAAGCATCAGAACCTACAACAGGCTCTTCAAGTTCTGATTCATCAAATTCTGATGGGCCAAGTTCTGATAATTCTGGAAACTCAAGTACTGATATTTCTAGAAACTTAAATTCTAAAGGATCCAACTCAGAGAGCATAATTTCAGGGGGAGCATCAGAAAATGTTGATGAAGACAGCATGGATCATGGGGGAGCATCCAGTTCTAGAGAAAATCTTCCATCTGCAAGGAAGTGGACTAAAGCACATACACCTGACTTAATTATTGGAAATCATGATGCAGGTGTCAAAACGAGAATAGCTACATCAAATGAATGTCTTTATCACTCTTTTCTCTCTCAGACTGAACCTAAGAAAGTGGAAGAAGCTCTTCGAGATGCTGATTGGGTGCAAGCAATGCAGGAAGAGTTAAATGAATTTGAAAGAACCAAAGTCTGGACCCTAGTGCCAAGACCAAAGAACAGATCTGTTGTTGGTACAAAGTGGGTGTTCAGAAACAAAACTGATAGTGATGGCATAATTACAAGGAATAAAGCAAGGCTGGTTGCAAAAGGATATTCTCAACAGGAGGGAATTGATTATGATGAAACATTTGCACCAGTTGCTAGATTGGAAGCCATAAGGATATTTTTGGCTTATGCTGCTCACAAAAAGTTTGCAGTCTTTCAAATGGATGTGAAAAGTGCTTTTCTCAATGTAGAATTGGAAGACGAAGTATATGTTGAACAACCTCCAGGTTTTGTAGATTCAAAATTTCCTAATTTTGTCTACAGACTTAACAAAGCACTTTATGGCCTTAAGCAAGCTCCAAGAGCATGGTATGAGACTTTAGCTCAGTTTCTTCTGGAAAGTGGATTTAACAGAGGAACTATTGACAAAACACTGTTCTACCTCAACCATGGAAAGGACTTACTTTTGGTGCAAATATATGTTGATGATATCTTTTTTGGTTCTACAAATGAGAGACTTTGCAAGAATTTGCCAAACTGATGCAGTCAAGATATCAAATGAGTATGATGGGGGAAGTTAGCTATTTTCTGGGCCTTCAAGTCAAGCAGAATGAAGAAGGCACTTTCATTTATCAATCCAAGTACACCAGAAATTTGCTGAAGAAATTTGGAATGCAAGATTATTCAAGTGCATCCACTCCCAAGGCCACTGTAACAAAACTAGATAAGGATACTGGTACATCAGTAGATATTACTGATTACAGAGGTATGATTGGCTCACTACTCTATCTAACTGCTAGTAGGCCTGATATCATGTATGCTACCTGTCTTTGTGCAAGATTTCAAACAGATCCAAGAGAACCTCACTTAACAGCTGTGAAAAGAATTTTCAAGTACCTTAAGGGTACAGCTGATCTGGGATTAAGGTATCCTAGAGAATCAGACTTTAAGCTAATAGGTTACTCAGATGCAGATTTTGCAGGATGCAAAATTGAAAGGAAAAGCACAAGTGGAAGCTGCCAATTTCTTGGAGGCAGATTAGTTTCTTGGTTTAGCAAGAAACAGAAGTCAATTTCCACATCAACTGCAGAAGCATAATACATTGCTGCAGGAAGCTGTTGTGCACAGATTCTTTGGATAAAGAATCAGTTACTGGATTATGGGTTAGAATTTTCTAAAATTCCTATTTACTGTGATAATCAAAGTGCTATTGCTATGACAGGAAATCCAGTTCAACACTCAATGACAAAGCACATCAGCATTAGGTACCACTTCATAAGGGAACATATGGATGAAGGTACAGTGGAATTGCATTTTGTTCCAACAGATCAACAACTAGCAGATATCTTCACAAAACCACTGTGTGAAGCTACTTTTACAAGATTGGTAAATGAACTTGGAATGATTTCAGGTTTCTTCTCTAAATCTGCTTAGTTTATGTTCTGAAACATCAGATTTTATGATCAGTATTTACATATATTACTATCTTTGTGTATTCTGTGCCTAAATTGAAATTTACTTAAGTGTTGATTGTTGTCTGATGTGAATTTCTAAACTATGATAGTGATATGCTTGTCTCTGTGACTATTCAATCCAATGAGGATAATTGTGCTAGATGTTGAACTAGTAGTCTTTAATATTCTAAAAATCCCATGTTTGAAGTAATTGTTTATGTGGAAATCTTTTAACACAAGCAAATTCTGATATTGAGCTTAGTTAAGTTTACTTTGTGTATCTTATTACTAAGTCAAAAACTAGAATAGTGCTTCTTATCTGTTAAGTTCTGATGTTAGTAAATCTGGTGAATGTACTAAGTACTGATAAGCCTCACTTATCAAAAGAAAAAGAAAAGAAAAGAAATAAAAATCAGGTACTCCTTTGAGATCTAGAGTAAAAATATGGAAGGGAAGACTCAAGTGCGTTGCTGGTATTAAGTTATATGCATTAGAAAAGCAAGATAAATATTTTCTTGGTGACTTTTCACACTCTATGATTACTGGAGAAATACTCTGATAATAGCATAAATTCTGATAAGCAGTCGTGACTCACTTACACTGAGAAGCCACTGTAAAATGGAATTTTAAAAGATGCATAAAATGAGCAGAAAACAGTTGAGGTGGACTAATGCATGAACTCATTCTATAGTAGACTTCGGAATAATGACAGATTTTGAGCAAAGTTCTTAGTTATGCCTTATTCCTAAGATGTACTGAAGTGAATCAGACTTTAATCTTTATCTGATATTTAGCTTACTGCACATACATACACTCCATATGAATGAGGAAAATTACTGTGGTGATAAATGTTATTTTAGATGAACAGTTTAAGTGTCAGTTGCATCTATTCTGAGGACAAGTTATTATGGAAATTCTGATGATTAAGTTCTGAAGAAACGCAATCAGTATTTGTGTGAAGAATTACATAAATAGGCATTCACTTTTCGAGTTAAGGAGTCATGTTCTGATGACTGTTAAGTTCTGATATAAGTCTAAGTTCTGATATTAAATCCTGATTCTTTACTTGACTTATTTGTGGTTTAATCTGAAATAATCATATTTAAAATTAGAATATGTTTGGGTCAGATATAAACAGTCAACATAATTTGGGTTAGTGGTACTCGTATATGCACAGTAATTTTTACTTGTTTCGTGTGCTCATTAACTCTTGTTTTAAGCTTCCAATGGCTGTCATTATTACTCATTGGTCTAGGGAGACGAGGCTCTACTTCTATTCATTTCACATTCCCTGCATCCCTTGGTCTTCCCTTGTCTATATAACTGACCAATAATCCTTCAGTAAAAATCAATTATTTCTCAAACAATGGCTCAGTTTGGTTGGTTTTACAACTATGGCACTGAAACTGTGCATATTTTTCGAAATAGAATTCCGACTGCATATCCTATCAACAACATTCCTTATAATCTCTGGATTCAATTTCCAGAAATCATTCAAAATGACTTGTTGACTGTCCAAAGAAATCTTCATCTCCATTCTCTTCGTCAGCAGGAGAGAATCATCCGTCTTGTAGTGCTTTTCGTCTCCAGCAACAGGAACTAGTCGATAGGATCTTCTTCGACTAGGATTAAAGCTGTTGATGTTAGGAATCGTAGATTAGGACTGTCTTGCAACTTTTGCATGTAATTGCTAAATTTCATCGAATGTATTTGTTTGATATATTAATGAAATTTTACTTTATTGCAAGATTTTGTCTATGAGTCGTTTCATATTCTGATGACCTGTTAAATTCTGATAATAATTAAGTTCTGATGAACTTTTAAATTCTGATAATAATCAAGTTCTGATGCTGACGTGACAGTATTTATTTACTTGGTTTATTTTTGGTCATTACCTCAACGGTCATATTTGTTTGAATATTGGTTTATGAGAGATAAAGAAGTAATAATCATTTATTTAATGGGATTACTTGGTTATTGGGACAGTTTTTCTCCTTGAAAAACTGTATGTGATAAGTAATAATTGCTTATTTACCGTTCCCATTAATTTTTGCCATAACTGCTGCATGCTTGACAGGTGTAAAGGTCTGTTTCACTACTTTTTAACTGTTGTCACGTGGGGTGTCTAAGTAAAAGAGATCAAAGACTTTTAAATCTTTTATTTTTAGTTTTATTCTACTCTCTCTTTTCTTATTCTCTCTCACTTTTTCTGACGGTTTCTTTACAGACATTTTATCAAACACCTTACAGGCAATTTTATTTCTCACTTATTTCTCATGGCACCCAAGGATTTAATTATTGATGGAGCCAAGTTTGTACCAAACAACTATGCTGCAATCTTGAACAAGGCTGAAGCTCCATCAGATTTGCACTTTGTGTAAGATTTTTTAGCAAATAGTGAGATTGGGTATGCTTTGACCCAACCTCAAACTATTTCAAGCCAACAAGTTCTGACGTTTTGGCGGACGGGGCATTTTGATGATGGTGGTGCTACTGGTACTCCAAGCATCGTTTTTGAAGTCAATGATGTTGAGCATGTGGTTACTCCTGAAGCAGTTCGTAAAGCTCTCCACTTACCAGAAAGCTGTACTTTTTCAACAGTGGAGGACCCTGTTTTACAGCAGCTCATGGCCAGTTTGGGCTATGAGAAAAGTTTGGGCAAGCTTGAACAGTTGAAAAGGGTAAATATCAGGAAGGAATGGAGCTTTTTCTTCGATTGAATCACTAAGGCATTCGCCAATAAGTGCTCCAACTTTGATGCCATTCCAATTATGAGTCAGTAAATCGGGTATGCTCTTATTCATCAAACTCACTTTGATTTTGCAAGTGCGGTGCTAGGATTCATAGGGGATAGGATGACAGAGGATAGAAATGTAGTCTACTTTGCTAGATTCTGTCAGCTTATATATAATTTTTGTTGTGCTGATGAACCTCAACCTACCACTGATTTAATTCCACCCTTTAAGCTTGCAAAAAGGGCTTTTAATGATTTGTTAACTGCTGACATTAAGAAGAAAGTGGTTAGACCCTTACAGATACCTCAGTCTGTAAAACAGATTCTTGTAAATGCTGATCCTCAAACCTACACATCTGCTTATCCTGATGTTCAACCCACCAGCACATCCCAGCCACCACACCAAGCATCAGAACATACCACACCTAAACCTCAAACTTCCCAACCTCAACCTACTCAACCCTCTAACATGACATATTTTAAACCATCACAGACATCTCAACCTTCACCATCAGCACATCCTGTGAGGCCTTCATCTTCCAAACCTAAGAGGACAAAGACTGTACCTCACACACAACAGAAGAGAAGGAGGATTGTTCTGAGGGATGAGTCAGACAGTGAGGAACAGGTTCCAGTATCAGAACATGTTGTTGTAGAAGCTGAGAAGGTCTCTTCTCAGAAGGATGTTGAAATTGGGAGTTCAAGGCCCCTAAAAAGGCTTAGAAAGCTAAATTTTGATGAAGCTCCCAAAGTCTCTAGTTCTGCAAATAGACATAAAAAGCAAAGAGCCAGGAGGGCTGTCAATATATCATCACATTCTGAAGAAACCCTGGAAGAAGGAGCTAAGGAAGGGGGTCAGGAATCTCTGATCCCAACAGAATCAATTGTTATTGAATTACTTCCTTCAGCACAACCAGAAACTACTCAAGACAGACTGCATACTCCTCCCGTGTCTCCTGTAAATGAACCAGTACATACTGAAGACCCAGGCACAAGTGCTGAGATTGATATTCACAACCTGATTGTGCCTGAGGTTCTGTACTTGGAAGCTCCACCAGCTCAAATCACTCAACCAACAACCTCAATTATGGATGCTAATTTTAATGAAGATATTCCTACTACACCTATTCTGAATCTAGATGATGAAAATCAGGTTTTAGGTGGGCATCAAGATTTGGCTGTTGATCAGAACTTAGTTGGAGATCAGCACTTAGAGGATGATGTTGGATCCTCAATAGCCACTCATACTATTCTTTTATCGGAAGAAGCTGATGATGCTGATTCTATAAGTTCTGATGCTGCTAATGATGAAGTTACTGATGAAGCTGTTGCTACTGTAGATGTTGATGCAGCTGGTCCATCTGGGCATGCACCTCCACAAGCTCCTTGAAAAGCTGATCTTGTTAAAAAGTTTGTTAGAGGAGATGCACCAGTACCTTGGAGTGAAACTCCTAGAGGAAGGGAGTGGATTAAGGAATGGAACAAAGTTACTTTTGTTCCTTCTTCAACTATACTTGCTGAGCACTTGGCAAAAGCTGATGAAATGCTAGTCAATGATGATTTCAAGACACAGCTAAGAGTTACTGCACTCAGTACAAGACACCTTCAAGGTCAACATTCTATACCTCAGGACAAGGTGGAAAAAATTCAATAATCTATCCATCAGCAAGATATGGTTGCCAAGCTGGACAAGAAAAGGTTTTTCAAACCTACCTTTGACAGAATTGAGTACATTGAGAAAACTCAAGAGAAGCAACAGGCTCAGATTGATGATATTCTTAAGAATCAAGCTTCTCAGCAATCTCAACTCAATGAGATCCAATCCTCAATGGAATTGATTGTCTCTCTTCTTTTACCTGCTGATGCCAAAAAGGGGAAGAAAGTAATTAAGTCCAAATGCAAACCTATTAAGACACTGAAGGGAAAGGATGATGGGAAAGATGACCAAGGAAACTCTGGAATGGGTGGAGGTTATGGTCAAGGTAAAGGTCTTTCATCAAGTAGAACTGGAACTACAAGTCAAAGAACAAGTTTTGATACTGGTAAAAGGATAAGTTCTGATGAACATCTAGAACTTGATGAGGAAATTTCAATACAGTTATTTCTGAAAGAAAATCCAGGAATGGACTTTGAGAGTCTAAAGGAAGAAGAAGCTAGATTAAGTTAGAAAAAGTCAACTCCAAATCTGAAGCTTCTGTTGATGAAAAGGGAATTCCTAAGGCTAAAGGCATTGTGATAAAAGAAAGGATAAATCCTGAGGCAACTAAGGCCAAATCACAAATGGAGATAGATCCAAGGTCCAAGGGCAAAGAAAAAGTTGGTGAACCTGTAAAGGTTTATGTGCCTGTTATGGATGAAGAAATATCTGATGAAGATGCTAATCTTACTCTGATTTCAAGGAAGATTTCTCAAACAACCTCTGACATGGCTCAAGTTGTTCAGAGTCAAGATATAGTAAGTTCTGATATGACACTGAAGCAAGCAACCTCTGACATAGCTCAAGTTGGCTTGATATCAGAAGATAAGTTAAAGGAAACCTCTGACATTGCTCATGTTAAACCTTCAAAGTTACTTCTACCAGGATTCACCAAAGCTAAACAGACTCAACCTTTGAAGACTGTAACAAGTGGTTTTGAAGCAAGAGTGGTTACAGGAAAATAAGCAAGAGATAAATCTGGATTGGGTAGTGCTGATGAAAGAAGAATACAGAACACAACCAATGATCCAACTTCTTTAAGTGAACCAGGTGTTGGAGCAACTCCTGAAAGATTGAATCAGCTTGAATCTGTACAGATGGTTTACCATACCTTCTTGAAAGAACACATCTTGTTATATTTTATGACAGATGGAAGGGTATACCATATTAAACAGAATGTTGTACCACTGAAGTATTATGAGGAACTAGAACATGTTCTATTCTTATTTCAAGTGAAGAACAGATTAACAGATGGTTCTGCAAATTATTTGAAGACTCAAATTCAGAGACAGAAGAAGCTTTATTCTGTGAAGTCTGACAGCACATACTGTCCCAAGTACAGAGATCACAAAGGTGATATTGTCGAGATGAAGCCTAACTCTGCTAAGATTATAACTACCTTTCTGGGTTATAAAGCTGTGGAATTCAATCTTGAGTCTGACAAGGCATATTTGATCAGACTAGATCAGGACATAAGAAAAGCTATAATAAATGATCTCAGGGTTGCTATCTTTTAAATTGGCGAAGATACAGTTGAATTGAAGAATGCTAAAAAAAGGATGATTGATGAACTTAAATATGCTGAGAGATGTTTATTAAAGAACTATCTTAGAACAACTCCTAACATCAAAGAGATCAGTAATTGAAGTAAAGTCAACATCTACAACTGCTCAAATTCTGATGTGTATACAGACTGAAGCTGTTATCAGAAGTTAAAGATGGTAAAGCTACAAGGACTGTAAGTTGTAGTTATCTAGTCAAATTCTCATGCATTTGTACTTAATGTTTTTGACATCATCAAATATCAGTTAAACTTGTATATTATGCTAGTTTACAAGTTGGGGGAGATTGTTAGATATATTTGATAATGTCATGTCTAATATAATTTGTGTTTAGTTTTCAGATCTTACTTAAACAGGACAAATCAGTACTTAATTGGAAATCAGCACTTATACTGAAGTTAGAACTTAAGTTGTCAGAACTTAAGTTATCAGGAGATATTTTTTAGGAGATAATATCAGGACTTAAGGAGACTTTCAGATAAGGAAGGCGGCTGATTAAAAGGAAAGAAGATCAAGACAAACGCAAGAAGAGATATGCATGAAGAAGGAATTCTATGAAGAATAGAATACTTGGAAGAAAAGATAACTAGTTGATATATTTTAAGAAGCAGAATTATATTCCATATCAATTAAAGATTATCTTGTAACTGTGTAGTATATAAACACAGACATAGGATTTACACTATATGTGTTATCATAATCGAAGTTATTATTTATTGTAAACCTAGCAGCTCTCGTGATAATTTGTTCATCACTGAGAGAGGACAGTTCCATATTGTAACAGAGTTTAATAAAGTTTGTTTTCTAATACTTGTGTTCTTTAATTCGATTTGATTGTGATAAACATTGTATTCAACCCCCTTCTACAGTGTGTGTGACCTAACACTTTATGTTGGAATTTAAGAAAGTTTATCTAAATTCATTTTAAACATTACCGATAAGTGAAATCATTTGGACTCTTTCAAGTCGAAAGTCATTCTTAAGCCCAATTTAGGAATTCAAGAGAATTGAACAATGTTAAAGTAAGTAGGGATCATAAGTTAAAATATTGATCAAAAATTAAACATGGAATATAGGGTTGCCATAAGAACCATCCTAGAGAACGATTCACAACAAGGTATAAGAAATTATCAAGAAATCTAGGTTATCAAATGTTATCATATGAAAAGTTCATAAGGCTCTCTTTAGAGTCAAGGAATCATAAGTTAACAAAGTATAGGGATAGGATAACAAGTTTTAGAAACAAGGGTTACTATAAGGGATCGTCACAAGGATTGATAACAAGCTTAATCCAGGGAATAATAGCAGGGTTTCTCAAGAATTAATATTAGGTATGAAAAAAACTATCATTCTATCATGGCATCAACAATATCCTCTCTATAACAATTCATAATAGAAGGAAGAGTTACTTGCCTCAAAAAGCTTTCCTGCTTTACGGAACCTGAGCTACTGCCACCTAAGATATCCCTTCCT
Source organism: Apium graveolens (assembly GCF_009905375.1). Taxonomy (NCBI): domain Eukaryota; kingdom Viridiplantae; phylum Streptophyta; class Magnoliopsida; order Apiales; family Apiaceae; genus Apium; species Apium graveolens. The sequence goes on along the minus strand of NC_133651.1, from coordinate 275,534,512 downwards.
TTCCTAGCCTGAATTCCTCTGCTATCCAAATCGACAATATAAAATAGAACCCTAATTAGAAACTTGATCAATTCCTGACATTTCTTAGAACGTCTATCTGCTACCCCAATCGCAATAAAAACTTATCTTATATACTCGAGTACAATCACATAACACATAATATGATCTACTCCTATACTTTTAATGTCGTAAATATACTTATCAGTTAGCAATTAATCACTGACTTGAATGTTACAACATGGAAACACTTTTTCCCTTTTCCTTTTATCAAAATTCGAACCCAAAATAACGTAAAACCAAGTAAATTCTTTTGATACTTATCATGCAACCACTTAATAGAAACATGCATATTATTAAATCAAAAACTATCCCAAATTCAAATTAAAACTAACAAACCACCTTCATATCAATCAATTCATCAAGTTAATCAAACCAATCACCTTATAACGAAAAATTTCATTCTGTTTCTCACATAATTACAACATGCAACAATCATTGATCATTTATTCTTAACTTAGACTCCAAATTCGAATTAACCGTAAACCAAATCAACTCCACCAATTGTTTAAACAAATCTTCTTCTTTAAAGTATGTAACTTCCGGATTTTCTTTAACGAGAATGACATGCAACTAGTAAAATCAATACGTTAGTTCAAAAATCATGAATTGGACTTGATTTAAACCAAAAGTAATTGATCCACAATGATTCGAATCATTTCCTTTAAGAACCAAAACCAAACACGGGTTTTTGAATCAAAAATCAACATCGTTCACAAAAATCTTGACATGCAATCCTACAAGCTCGACATGCATACCTTTAATTATAAACCGAGTGCTAATTCGAATAAAAAACTCATGAACAAACTCTATAATCAAATTGATCACATAATTTAAATCCAATTTTCTTAAATCAAATGTTTCATTCGGTTTTTCAAACCGAAACCGACATGCAATGCTAATTCTAATAACCGGTTACTAAATTTTGAACCAAACATCACATTCAAACCATTTTCAAGAATTCAAACCTTAAAACTTTATAAAAATATAAAACACACATATGCATGTAAACGTACAAGTTAAAACAAAGTTTTTATGAATTTATTTTGGACTCAAGTAGCATCATTGTCCCCGTTGGCTCACCGCCGACGACGGCAAAGCACGGTGTGCCCCTTTTCGGGGTTTCCAACCGAGCTCCACCCATTTTTTGATCAATCACCACTCTACTCTTAATTTATCATCACAGAAAACCACATAACACAATCAAATTTGATGAAAGCCGAACCAAACTTGGTAGAACCGAACCAAAACCCGAGTTGAGGTTTTGAATCAACTCAAGAAACCACACATGCAATCATATAGAGTTGTAGGGAAGAAGAAACTAAGCACAACCATGGTCTTTGATTAGAGAAAGGGTGAGAGATGAGTGAGGTAGAGAGGAGAGAGAGAGTATCGGAGAGAGAGAGAGAGATGAGATAATCCGAGAGAGAAAAGAGAGTGGCCGAGGGAGGAGGAGGAAGAAGGAGTATATATTAACATTTTAAGGGAAATTTTGTCCTTTAAAAAAATCCCCCCTTTCTATTATTTCTATTATTTTTCTTTTATACAATTTCTGAATTTACAAGGTAAAATAGCTTTATAATTCATAAAAATGATGCAACTCAAATTTTTTAAAATAAAGATCATGAAATTATCTCCCTATTCATATTTTTAAAATAATTTTTATGCGCACGAATTGATTTTTATGGATTTTATGAATAAATAGAAATAAACTTCATAAAATCATTTTTAAACATCAGAACATCTAAATAATTTCAACTATCATTTTTAAAAAGTATACGGGATTATTCCAAAGCTATTGAAACAAATTTGGCACCTTGGTCGCATTTCATTTATTTAATAGAAAATATATAAGGACCATTAAACCCTCATTTAAATCAAATTAATCCTTTTTAAAACATTTAAAAAAACTTGGGAACCACTAATTCACACACATAATCATTAAATAGCATACATTCACATAATATTAGTCATCACAATTCGTATCTATACACCTTAACACACAATTCCCTTTTTATTCACTGATTACGCGAATACCAATTGCTCGATAGATCCATTAATAAGATAACTTTTCAAATATAGACTGAAATTATAGAAATATACAGAGGTATTCTCATTTATCACAACTTACTATAATCCTCGGTTTTATTATTCTTAATCCTTCTCATATAGTCTATCTTTTGAATAACGGGTCCCACTCTACTTGACGACCCGACAATCACAGCTTAAGCCATTAGCTGACTCATCAAACTGGAACGAGACTTTGTTCGTTTCTTAATACTATTTCACAGGAATTATACATAAACCACAAAATCATTTATCCTTTTAATTTATTCATATAAATCCACGTAACAGCACAAGAACTATACTTTATTCATATAAATACATCGCTAAAGTCCCAGTCGCTACATCAGGCATGTGTATACACGCGTGTGTATGTAGTTGTGGTGATGATGTGACTGTTGCTGTTTCATTTTTCCGGTGAAAGTCGAGTAGTTGTACGGTTGGCCGAATTCTATTCCGACAAAGTGATTTTGTGCGCGTGTTATGCTCGCAAGGTTCTAGTCGGAAGACTTGAGTGTTGAAGTTGGACTAAGAATAGCCTAGTGGTTAGTCGACAAGTTCCGTAAGGTTACAATCGAAGGACTCTAGTATTAAAGTCGAACCCAAGATAATCTGGTATTTAGTCGTTAAAGCTCAGCAAGGCAAGTACCTTTGACCATATCTGTCATGGTTCAACACTTTTGAATAAACATGGTTGCATTATTTAATTAACGTACTCATACTTGATCAAAATGATTTGAGTTATGTATTCCCTTATTTTGAAATTCTGTTTTATTCAACATTATTTTAAGGAATAGTATCTCGTGGATTACCTATCCCTATTTGTGACTGATATTCGAAAAGGTTTTTGAACATGTGTTGTGATAAAGATTGTTTTAAAACGAGATAGGTATAAACGGATTTAAAAACTGGATAAAGTGGAAATGTTTTGTCCACCTATGTCGTGGAATATTTTGTCAACCTATGTCGTGGAATGTTCTGTCCACCTATGTCGTGGAATTTGGAAAGAAGTAAAAAAGGAAAATCAGGTAATCTATTAGAGTTGCGTAAGAGGCCTGTTATTCGGTAACAGCCCAACAGATGGTGGCGTAAGAGGCTAATGTGGTTGTACACACTATTTAACTAATTAGTCCAGCATGGGGGAGACCTAGCTAGTCTCCCAATTCCGGAACACATTCTTGAAAGAGATGTGTCCTAAGTCCAATCATGTATGATGATTTAGGAATAACTTTTATGTAATCTGTTTTGATTTCATTGATATTAATAAAAGACTTGTTTTGGTTTTATTGCGGGCTTTATCTATTTAAGTGTTTAAATAAGATATACCATAGTTTAGAGTAAATCTTTTATGGATTATGATGAGATCATAATAATGAGACCTAAAAGATGATAACTCTGAACTTAAATATTTCCTGGTCATAGAATTACTAACTGGTAATTAGTAATCCGCAAAGATCGGTACATACTATGATTGCTTCATTATGAAGGATGTCTGTTCTCATAGATATTTGTGTGGTGACACTATAGCTAGTATGTAGGTGCTTATTATAGAATAAGTTCACTGAACATGACTCACACAGCTGAACAACTGATGGAGTTCACTCACGTGTCAGCAGATGTTCACATAGTGATAGTTGTACAAGTATCCTTAGACTTTAGGTCATCATAGTCATCTTGTGTACACTGAACTATACTTTGGTGTAGTTCTTAGTCTCTTGGGACAATAATAAGGGCTCTACTGGGTGTAGGAATTTGTACACGAAGATAGTGTATGATCAATAAAGGATCTACCCCTTCTAGTGAAGGAAGAGAATGTTCAATGCTGATCCACTTATGCTAGTTCAGGAATCTCTGGCCAGAGTGAATGAAATTAGAAAGGAGTTTCTAATTTACATTAATTAGAACTAAGCATAGTGAATGGGAAAGCATATGATTAAATAAGATAGGCTTGACACAAGTTTCATGCCTTGTATTTAATCATGATATTACAGGGTAGAAGGAATTGATTGTACGATAACTACTCACTGAATAGGTTCTTGGTATTCTAAGCAGTGAATTCGTATTATCCGGATAGTCGTGATATGCTGAGAAGTATCCCTCACGATGTAGAATAAATATGATTAATTTATTAATTAATCATATTTAATGAATTAGAGAATTTATATAAATAATGATAAAATAGTTTTATTATTATTTATTTCTACTACCGGCTTAATATTGAACCTACAGGGTCACACCATAAAAGAGAATGATTTAATGGTGGAGGAATTAATTAATAATGGCTAGTATTTATTTATTTGTGAAATAAATAATTAATTAGCAGATTTAATAATTGATTAAATGAGATTTAAATAATTCTTAATATTATTAATTAAGAATTTAATTTCAGAAATTAAATCAAGTGAAAAAATTATTTTTCTAAAGTGTTTAGAAAAGGGATTAATGATTAAAAGGTGTTTTAATTATTAGTTAATTGGTTAATAAGAATAATCAATTAAAGGGTTAATAATAATAATAATATTTTATGGAAAATTTTCTGCTGAAAATTTTACCTATAAATATACTATTATAAACCCTATTTGCCTCAACCCAAATTATTAACCCTAATTCTAAAGTAGAACAAGAGGGAGGCAACTAATTCTCTCAACCTCTTCCTCCTCTGTTACATTGATCTCTTGGTGGATACCGGTGGAGTGCTTCACACTTGAGGAGCAGCTGCTAGGGATCTCCGCTCATCATTCTTGGATCACTATTAAAGACCTCCATCTTTCCATTAACGTAAAGCTTCTTAAGGTAAACATACTGAACTACGAATTAAATATTATTTTTTGCATGGATCCTGCGGAGGGTTTCGGTTTTTTTAAGATTTAAATTTACGTTTTCTTTGCGTGTATGTGCTAAAACCCCTTCAATGGAATCAAAGCTACTTGCAAAAAGTTTTTAATTCATTTATGTGTTTAACTGTTTTCGATATATGAGCATGTACGTGATTCGCCATGATTTGATGTTGATATAATATGCTTATATATGTATGGTTTTAAATATATGATATTCATGTGACTTGTATAATCATAAGATGATTATGTAATCTGTATATATACTGATATATACATGATTTATGTTTGTTATAATTATGAGAATCATATTAGATACAGATTCCGAATTGGCTGCTACAAATTTGCTGAAATCTGGGTCTGGTGTCTGATTTACGCAAACGAATACCCTATTCCATAGGTAAACGAGCGTCTGAACAAAACAGATAGCTAAAGCTATCAACGACTCGTCTGTAAGGCGTTTGACGTCGTTTACTTCCCGTAAACAGTGATTCTTGTTTTTCTGATTTGATTCTGGTTTTTCTGATTTTTGTCATATTTTCTTTTTATGATTAGATCATGGATAATATGATATCTTAAGATCAGATTATGTGTTTTAACATGCTTTTATGTGTTGTATGAGCATGGTGGATGGTTATGGCCTTTCGACCTTAGTGTAATAGTTTTGGTTTTGGTTTTAAATACGACTTGCATGTCGTCAATCTTTGTAATCATGAATCTCGAATGTAACTCGAGTTATTCTTATAAGTTCATTAGATTAGTTTTACTTTCAATCTATGTAATGTAATTGAAGACTCAAGAAGGCTATCCAATGGAGGTGATACAAAGAAGAAGACGAGGCATACAAGAAGTCTAAACAAAGAAGAAGACTTATGTAATAAGTAGTTGTATTTATTTCCATCACCGTATTAGATTGACCTTGATCTTTATCATGAGCTTGATAAAGATCACATAGGATGGGGCCATAACCAAACACATTTACTTTATTGCACTTTATATTTACTTATTTATTTAATTTTATATATGAGATATATGTCTATATTTACCATGCGATGATAGATTTAGGTGAACTTAAATCAATATAAGGCATGCTCTAGAAAATCTAGAATATGAATCGTTTATTGCCTTAAAAATAATATTATGAATACAATCATGAGATTCTTGTGTTTATGAAACACGTAATTAAATATGAATTTTCAATATTGAAAGAAAGGATGATTATGTCAAAAGCAGATTTCTATCTGTAAGAAAGGGGTATTAAGTGACGCCTCTTGACAATGCTCCCCCTGATCTGAGAATCATCTGATTATCGATTATTGATTTGAAATATTTAATTTAAAAGGAAGAATCTCTTTATAATATGATTATGATTATAACATAATATAATCCCTCTAAAATTAAATAATATCAAGTAGTAATTGGCCAATGACACAGCGGGCTTGTGTCGGTCATAGCCTTCCACCATGGTAGAAAGTGGTTCTTATTTTTAAATCATTGTCGTTTCGTGCTACAGCCGAGGGCTTTGATTTTGAAATAAGAAATACTTGTCTATTACATAAAGATGTGTACATTGAATTAGAATCTAAAGGTCGTTACGTGCTACAACCGTGGGCCGTTGGAGACTGATTCAATTGTACGAAATATCGGGTTAGACTTGACTTAGAAATTCGATTCCGCAGTCTTCAACATGTTGTGGAGTTCAGGCAGGCTGACATCCAACTTATTCATGTGAAAGTTCACAACAAACTGCGAGAACGAACTCGGAAGCGATTGCAAGACCAAGTCTTGGCTCAGCTCCCCATCCATGGCAAAACCAAGTTGTCCAAGATGTTCAATCAAATTGATCATCTTAAGTACATGGTCATTCACAGATGATCCCTCAGACATCCTACAATCGAACAGCTCCTTCAATATCTCATATCGAGCTGTCCTCCCCGCCACATCATACAACTCTTGTAGATGCATTAGGATAGTGTGAGCATCCATATGCTCATGTTGCTTCTGTAGCTCAATGTTCATGGAAGCTAACATGATGCATTAAGCAACATTTGCATCATCTATCCACTTACGATACATAACATGTTCATCATTATGTGCATCGCTAGCAGGTTCAGTAGGCTTAGGTGAGTCAAGCACATATTCCAGTTTCTCAACCTTGAGAATAATTCTCAAGTTTCGAAGCCAGTCAGCAAAATTAGGACCAGTCAACTTGTAAGCATCTAGTATACTCCGGAGTGATAGTGCAGATGACATAACGAATATAGTAAATCTGTAAATGATGAACACATAACAACACTTAGCAAATATTCAATTTCATTTCAAGATACTATATGAATCGGGTCTTTATTCATAAGTGGCTCCCACTAGTTTATCTAATTTATACAACCCCTATATGAAAATTAAGCATTCATAATGCTAGTGGGAATAGGGATCCTACATTCCATCACACAACCTCAGTTGTAGCACGAAACGTCATGTGATGTTCAATAGGCAGACAACTCTTGTCAATTACATCTTATTTTATTCCCTAATAAAACTTTAGCCTCTTGAATAATTGAGTCACGGCTGTAGCACGACAAACTCAATATTCTAAGTCAAGTCTAACCCAACATTTCGTACAATTGAATCAGTCTCCAACGGCCCACGGTTGTAGCACATAACGACCTTTAGATTCTAATTCAATGTACACATCTCTATGTAATAGACAAGTATTTCTTATTTCGAAATCAAAGCCCTCGGCCGTAGCACGAAACGACAATGATTTAAAAATAAGAACCACTTTCTACCATGTTGGAAGGCATGACCGACTCAAGCCCGTTGTGTTATTGGCCAATTACTACTTGATATTATTTAATTTTAGAGGGATTATATTATGTTACAATCATAATCATATTATAAAGAGATTCTTCCTTTTAAATTAAATATTTCAAATCAATAATCGATAATCAGATGATTCCCAGATCGGGGGGAGCATTGTCAAGAGACGTCACTTAATACCCCTTTCTTACAGATAGAAATCTGCTTTTGACAGAATCATCCTTTCTCTCAATATTGAAAATTCATATTTAATTACGTGTTTCATAAACACAAGAATCTCATGATTGTATTTATAATATTATTGTTAAGGCAAGAAATGATTCATATTCTAGATTTTCCAAGAGCACGCCTTATATTTATTTAAGTTCACCTAAATCTATCATCGCATGGTAAACAAAGGCATATATCTCATATATAAAATTAAATAAACAAGTAAATATAAAGTGCAATAAAGTAAATGTGTTTGATTATGGCCCCATCCTATGTGATCTTTATCAAGCTCATGATAAAGATCAAGGTCAATCTAATATGGTGATGGAAATAAACACAACTACTTATTACATAAGTCTTCTTCTTTATTTAGACTTCTTGTATGCCTCATCTTCTTCTTTGTATCACCTCCATTGGATAGCCTTTTTGAGTCTTCAATTACATTACATAGATTGAAAGTAAAACTAATCTAATGAACTTACAAGAATAACTCGAGTTACATTCGAGATTTATGATTACAAAGATTGACGACATGCAAGTCGTATTTAAAACCAAAACCAAAACCATTACACTAAGGTCGAAAGGCCATAACCATCCACCATGCTCATACAACACATAAAAGCATGTTAAAACACATAATTTGATCTTAACATATCATATTATCTATGATCTAATCATAAAAAAATGACAAAATTCAGAAAAATGAGAATCAAATCAGAAAAACAAGAATCACTGTTTACGGGCAGTAAACGACGTCAAACGCCTTACAGACGAGTCGTTGATGGCTTTAGCGATCAGTTTTGTTCAGACGCTCATTTACCTATGTAATAGGGTATTCGTTTGCGTAAATCGGACACCAGACCCAGATTTCAGCAAATCTGCAGCAGCCAATTCAGAATCCGTATCTAATATGATTCTCATAATTAGAACAAACATAAATCATGTATATATCAGTATATATACAGATTACATAATCATCTTATGATTATACAACTCACGTGAATATCATATATTCAAAACCATACATATATAAGCATATTATATCAACATCAAATCATGGCGAATCACGTACATGCTCATATATCGAAAACAGTTAAACACATAAACGAATTAAAAACTTTTCGCAAGTAGCTCTGATGCCATTGAAGGGTTTTATAGCACATAAACGCAACGAAAACGTAAATTTAAATCTTAAAAAAAACTGAAACCCTCCGCAGGATCCATGCGAAAAATAATATTTAATTCGTAGTTCAGTATGTTTACCTTAAGAAGCTTTATGTTAATGGAACGATGGAGGTCTTTAATAGCGATCCAAGAACGATGAACGGAAATCCCTAGCAGCTGCTCCTCAAGTGTGAAGTACTCCACCGGTATCCACCAAGAGTACAATGTGATGGAGGAGAAAGAGGTTGAGAGAATTAGTTGCCTCCCTCTTGTTCTACTTTAGAATTATGCTTAATTATTTGGGTTGAGGCAAATAGGGTTTATAATAGTATATTTATAGGCAAAATTTTCAGCTGAAAATTTTCCATAAAATATTATTATTATTAACCCTTTAATTGATTATTCTTATTAACCAATTAACTAATAATTAAAACACCTTTTAATCATTAATCCCTTTTCTAAACACTTTAGAAAAATAATTCTCTCACTTGATTTAATTTCCAAAATTAAATTCTTAATTAATAATATTAAGAATTAATTAAATCTCATTTAATCAATTATTAAATCTGCTAATTAATTATTTATTTCACAAATAAATAATTACCAGCCATTATTAATTAATTCCTCCACCATTAAATCAGTCTCTTTTATGGTGTGACCCTGTAGGTTCAATGTTAAGCCGGTAGTAGAAATAAATAATAATAAAACTATTTTATCATTATTTATATAAATTCTCTAATTCATTAAATATGGTTAATTAATAAATTAATCATATTTATTCTACATCGTGAGGGATACTTCTCAGCATATCGCGACTATCCGGATAATACGAATTCACTGCTTAGAATACCAAGAACCTATTTAGTGAGTAGTTACCGTACAATCAATTCCTTCTACCCTGCAATGTCACGATTAAATACAAGGCATGGAAGTTGTGTCAAGCCTATCTTATTTAATCATTTGCTTTCCCATTCACTATGTTTAGTTCTATTTAATGTAAATTAGAAACTACTTTCTAATTTTATTCACTCTGGCCAGAGATTCCTGAACTAGCATAAGTGGATCAGCATTGAACATTCTCTTCCTTCACTGGAAGGGGTAGATCCTTTATTGATCATACACTATCTTCGTGTACAAATTCCTATACCCAGTATAGCCCTTATAATTGTCCCTGGAGACTGAGAACTAAACCAAAGCATAGTTCAGTGTACACAAGATGACTATGATGACCTCAAGTTTAAGGATACTTGTACAACTATCATTATGTGAACAACTGCTGACACGTGAGTGAACTCCATCAGTTGTTCAGTTGTGTGAGTCATGTTCAGTGAACTTAATCTATAATAAGCACCTACATACTAGCTATAGTGTCACCACACAAATGTCTATGAGAACAGACATCCTTCATAATGAAGCAAGCATAGTATGTACCGATCTTTGCGGATTACTAATTACCAGTTAGTAATCCTACGACCAGGAAATATTTAAGTTTAGAGTTATCATCTTTTAGGTCTCATTATTATGATCTCATCATAATCTATAAAAAGCTTTACTCTAAACTATGGTATATCTTATTTAAACACGTAAATAGATAAAGCCGGCAATAAAACCAAAACAAGTCTTTTATTAATATCAATGAAATCAAAACAGATTACATAAAAGTTATTCCTAAATCATCATACATGATTGGACTTAGGACACATCTCTTTCGTGGCCTTCTTTAGGATTGCCCCTAGGCGAGTCCTTCTTCGTTCCATCAGTCAAAAATTATACTTAGAGAATTTTAAATAAAACTTTTAGTGTTAATTTAACCTAGGAAGAAGGGCTCGTCTTCTTCGGGATCGCCCTTGGTCAAGACCTTCTTCGCTCCTAAGGTTTACTTGTAAAAAACTAGGTTTAAAATTATGAAGTTGAGGACGAAGAGCTTGTCCTCTTCGAGATCGCCCTTATACAAGACCTTCTTCGTTCCTCCAGCAGTTATGTGTACTTAACATAAATAGAATTTGATAGGGAAAGTTTGAAGAAGATTGTATTTTTCGGGATTGCCCTTAGACATTCTTCGTTCGTCCTAGTTTCGTTATTTCCCAATTATAGTTATTATAACAACCATAGGGTGAAGGGCATTACTCTTTTTAAGATCGCCCTTACTCAATGTCATTCGCCATTTTGTGTAAGCCATTTGATTGGGTATGCGAAGGTTTTATCTTCTTCGGGATTGCCCCTAAATAATACTCATTCACCCGCTTAATTTATCATAAATATAAGTATTAAAATTATATGAAGGGAGTATATTTTATTGATCATTAAGTCATTACATTTCGCATATAGTTCAAAATGAATTACAAACGGGAAATAAAAGGAAATTTTCTTACTAATAAAATTTTTGAATGCGACTAGCATGCCAAGTATTTTTTATGGCTTCTCCAGCCTACGTTTCCAGCTTGTAAGTTCCTAGACAAACGACCTCAATCACTTTGTAAGGTCCTTTCTATTTCAGTTGAAGCTTCCCTTATCTTATTGGCATGGATGCAGCTAATTCCCATATGACCAAATCACCAACACCGAATGACCTTTTCTTGATGCCTGAATCATAGTGTTGGGCATCATGTAGTAGGTACTTTATGTTTCTTTGGTAGGCAGCTTCCCTTTATTCTTATAGTAAGTCTATGTTCACCTATTGACTTCCACGTTGTAGAATTCTGTTATATAAGATTCTAAGCCCACTCCGACCGGAAGTAGGGCATCTTTTCCAAATGCCAGTCTAAAGGGCGTTTCCCCGGTGGAAGATCTGGGCGTTGTTTGGTAAGCCCATAAGACCCAGGGTAACTATTCGGCCCATCTTCCCTTTTCTTCGCCCAACCTTTTCTTAATTCCCTAAAACATTATCTGTTGGCTGCTTCGATCGCCCCGTTTCCTTGTGGATGTGCAACTAACTAAACTTCCGTGAATTCCAAAGTGATGCATAAATTTTTGAAATTTATTCCCAATGAACTGTATTCCATTGTCTGATATACATGCCTTTTGGATTCCGAACCTTATAATGATTTGCTCAAGAAAAAAAAATTGCCCAATTCTTCGGTTATCACCAATTGTGGCTTTGCTTCAATCCACTTGGTCATGTAGTCGATGGCGATGATGCAATATATTGTCTGCCTTGTGCTCGTAGGAAGAATGCCGACTATATTAACGGACCACATGGAAAATGGTATTGGGCTAAGAACCGAGGCCATTTCTTCTGAAGGCTGCTTCGGAACTGTGGTGAATAACTGACACTGCTTGCATTTCTTTGCATATTCACTCGCATCAGCTCATAAAAGTCCTCCAAAAGAACTCTTGACGAAGGATATTAAAGGCAAAATATCAACCGACCCGATGTTTCACCTAAATTCCTTCATGCACCGTCTCCAAAGCCTATTGTTGTTATTCATGATTCAAGCATCTCAAGAGGGGCTGAGTGGCCAAGCGACGATACATCCTTCCTCTGATGAAAGTGTAGCTTGATGCCCTATATTTTTCTTTGAGGGCTTTCCTTCGGTCTAGAGGGAGGATTCCTTTTTCCACAAAATTATGAATTGGGGTCATCCAATCGGTGCCTTGGTGTATTTCAAGGAAGTTTTTCCTTTCAATCGAAGGAGTCTTGGCTTCAGTGAGATAGATAAAACTAGTCAAGCTCTATGTCTCATCCGAAGCTAGCCTAGACAGGGCGTCTGCCCAACTATTATTCTCCCAGCCTATCTGACTCAGTTCAAAAGTTTCAAATGACAGGGAAGAATCTTTTACCTTGGCAGCATAGGCTTTCGTTCGAGGGTCCCTTTGCTCGTATTCCCCAAAAAGGTGTTTGACCATCAGCATGGAGTCGCTAAATGCCTTTAAATGCTTCACTTCAAGGCTTCGGGCTAACTTCATTCCAGCTAAAGGGCTTCATATTCTGCTTCATTGTTGGTGAGGGGTAAGTTAAATCGAACAACTTGGCATATTTCAAACCCATCAAGATTAGAGAGGATTAATCCAGCTCCGCATTTATTTCCGACGACCGAACCATCCAAAAAAAAAATCTTTCATTTTCCCGGGATCCGAATAAGTTGTTCCTGAAGTGCGAGGTCCTTCGGTCCTGGGAACGTGCATTCGACCATAAAATATATCAGTGCTTGAGCTTTGATCGCCATTCAGGGGATGAACTCGAGGTCATATTCTCCAACTCGATGGACCAAGTTACAACCCTTCCCGAAGTTTTTGGCCTTGTTAGAATTTTCTTCAATGGCTGATCAGTGATGATCTGAATTGTTCGGCCTTGGAAATAATGTCACAGTTTTCAGGAGGCCATGACCAACCCATATACGAACTTTTCTGCATTTAGGTAACTTATTTCTACGTCCTTAAGCACATGGGACACGTAGAAGACTAGATGTTCGTTCCCCTCATAATTTTTCACTAGAACCACTCCAAGTGTTCAATCAGACACAGCTTGGTAGAGCTGAAGAGTTTCCTTCAGATCAGTTCTAATTAAGAGTGGGGCCTTGGTGAGATATTCCTTTACTTCTTCAAATGCCTTTTGACATTCGGGCCCCCACTCGAAATTCTTTAACCCCTTGAGTACATCGAAGAAAGGGAGTGCTTTCTCGGCTGATCTGGAGATGAATCGCTGAAGGGCTGCCAGTTGGTAGGTTAGTTTTTGGATATCCTGGATGCATTTCGGAGCTTCTGTTAGTTTTTGTGCCCTAGAGACAACACTATGATGTTTTAGTTTAAGACATTAGGATTATTAATATTTATGTTCTATTGATTATTCCTTTTATAATTTATTAATTCTTAATTTACTGTGATATAAATGTTAGATTAATAAATTTCCTTAGAATATGATATGCAATTCTATATCTCTAAGTACGTGACTTAGAAATGAGATTATGAGAATAGTATCAATATTCCTAAAGGTCCCTAGTCGAGTATTATTATTAAGGGACAATAATAATGCATTAAGACTGGTGTGTTTGTTGACTGATGATCACATCTTATTGATCGTAGGTATAGTGATACTAAAGTAAAAATCACAGGCATATGTATATGTACATGGTGCTAGACTGACCCAATGTGAGATTCTACATGTCCGATGTGTCATTAGTAATCCTCACACTGATAATGATGTAATGGTCCTTAGACCTGAAGTCACTATATTTCTATACGAGAATTAATATACATTGATTCCATTAGAAGTTATCCTTGACCGGGTAATGATAAAAGTGGACATTGGGTATATTATTAATCACATGAGAAATATGAATGATCTAGATGGGATTTTAACCCTCCTATTTTAGGAGTGATATTATAGCCCTCTTGTGTGAGCTAGACTATGAAATGCATGGCCACACTCAAATGTTGATTTGATATGATAGTCTACTCATTGATCAAGGAAACCTGGATTAAACATTGATGAGGATGACATATTACATGCCTCTAGTTTAATCTATAATATTTGGTTAAATGGATTATATTACATTGTACATTATTCACGAAAGGTTTAATCGATCACTGATTCAATTATTATTACTTGGGTAGCAATGATGTATTACTAGATGTCGCTTATTAATTTCTAAATAATAACTCCAAATTAGTTAAAAGTTACAATTCTTTTTCTACTCTCTATATAATATCTCTTGTGTGGCTAATTTTGTAAGCAAGACTTTTACTAAAACCCTAGCCACCAAGAGAGAAAATGGAGGGATCAAGAAGAAACGAGTTTGTGCTAGTACACATCCAATCCTTGAGTTCAAGCATTCGTGTGGATACCGATAGAGCGTAGATCGCGAGAGCGGGATGCGTGGTGATTGAACAAGCTTTGAATCTCCATTAGTCAACCAATTTGTAAAGATTCTTAAGGTAAACAATCTGATTTACGAATTAAATATCTATTTTTTTGCATGGATCCTGCGGTGGGTTTCGAAAATTCTGATTTTTCACAGTTTTAATTACTGTTTCTGTTACGTTTATGTGCTCGAAACCCAACAGCTTCAATGTTGATAATTGCTTCAATTTTCTTCAGGTTCACCCCTATCACTTGAGCACTGACCATGTAGCCTAGAAACTTTCCACTTGCCACTCCGAATATACACTTGTTCAGATTAATCCTCATATTATTCCCTCGGAGAGTCTCGAAGCACTCTCTCAGGTCTTCGGCGTGATCTTGGAACAGGAATTTCATGATCATATCATCAACATAAGCTTCCATATTTTGGCATATTTGTTCCTTAAACACTTTGTTCATTATTCGTTGAAATGTGGCTCCAGTTCTTAAGTCCGAAGGGCATTATAATATATGCATAGGTTCCCTTCAGAGTTTTAAATGATATCTTGGGCACATCTTTGTCATTCATAGCAATTTGATAATAACCAGAAAAAGCATCAAGAAAACTAAGTACCTGGTATCCGGCCGTGGCGTCTATTAATTGGACGATGCTGGGGAGAGGGTAGTGGTCCTTCGAAAAAGCCTTGTTCAGATATGTGTAGTTTACCAACATTCTCCACTTTCTTTTGGATTTTTTAACGACCACCACTTTAGCCAACCAATCAGGATACTCGATTTCTTCAATAAACTTTGCTTCCAATAGCTTTTTCACTTCGGCCTCAATGACCTTTTGTCGTTCATCTGCAAAGCTCCTGTAATATCCCATATTTTCAAATATTATTATTATTATTATTTGGAATTGTTTATGTGATTTTTATGTGAATTTTGGTGAATTATATGATAATTGGAATTGATGTTTGGGTGTTTATATGTGATATTCTTTGAGTATTTTAATTATTATATGTCCAGAATAAAATATAGATAATTGTGATATTTTTCTGGTAATTTTTGGATTGTTATATGATTTTATAATGATTTATGAATTATTAATTATTTTCTGAATAATTACCAAAATTATTTTATAAAGTCGGGAATCGTCCAACTTCAATAGTTTTTATGTTTTTACAACCCGAAACTCTCCTGAAAACTCATTCCTAACCTAATCTGGTAATTCCGGACATTTTCCGTATTTTGACTTTTTCAATCCGGATTACGGCTTGACCCGTACGTGTCCCGTCGCAAAATTTTCGATACGCAAATCATTTTAGATCGATAAAATCCAAATTTTCAAAAGGAGAGATATTATCATCTTATTTTTGTATACAGTATGTTACAAGAAGCTCTATTTTGATAATTATCCAAATCTGATATTAAATTGTATCGTTATATATAGTTACCTAGTGGCTAAGTAATCTATTTTCAGATCCAATATGTAATTATGATTCTGTATTATTAAATAAAATATGTGTATGGGTTCAGTTAGCTGAATATTATTTTATTATTAATCATATGTGATTCTTGGTGTTCGAGGATGATTTGTGTAATTAGTTATGAATCTGGGTTGTTTTATTTTGTATTTAAAAGTGTACTATTCAAGATTTATTTTCATAAATATGGGGATTATCTCTAAAATCATTTTTATGGCTTCATAACTTTATTAATTATTTTTAGGAGTTTTTAAAATTGAGAAATCAATATTTTATTAATTATACACCCTTAAATGATTTTCTGAGTGTATTTAATTGTAAAATCCGTATTTAATTCTAGAATTCTTCAAAAATTATGAAACTTGTATTTATTTAAGTATGGAATATTCCGAGAATTTTTAAAATTATTTTGGTAATTTTGGGATAAATTTCACCTGTGCATTGTTTCGTTTATTCATTGAAAACGGGTATAAATTATGTTTCAAAAAAAAATTATTTTAAAATTTTGAAAATCCTATTTTTATTACCTTTTAATTATTCGTGATAATTTATAAAATATTTTATTAACGCTCGGGTTTTGGTTACCCGTGAATTGCTTGTTATAGCTAAATGCGGGTTAGATAAATTTTGTTGCGAGGTTTATTGAATAAAAAAAAACAACAAAAGGGGGGGGCTGTTCCATTCGGGTATAACCCGTCTCCTCCCAATCTCTCTCTTTAATCCTCTCGATAGCTCTCATCCTTCTCGATCTCTCACTGTTTCTCAGCCTCCCTTCTCTCCTCTTCTCCTCTCTTCTTCTCTTTCCGGCGACCCCTGTCTCTATTACTCCCGGTTTCTTCTCCGGTTGTGCCGCCGTTGCTGCCATTTCTTTTTACTCCGGCCATCTGTGGTTGTGTCGGTGGGTTTCGTTTTCAGTATATATTCATATGTATGCAAATCGTGTGTGATATTGTGGTGTGTTTCTGTTCAATTTCCTCCTATTGCTGCCGCCTCTCGCCGGATTCCGGCGAGATGGTGGTGGTTCCGTGGTTTTGCACGCACAGCGCGTGTGTGCTCCTGGGTGTGGTAGTTCTGTTAACTCCAGTGCTTTGCTGAGCTGAATTTTTATTTTCTGCAGGATCGAGTTTTGATGGCTTTTGTGAAATAAATAATAAAATACTACAAAAATTATTATTATATTAATCGGCAGAATTTCGTGTTGGAAACCCGGAAAATTACTCGGGTACCAGCGAAATTTTGCCGCCGTCCGCGATGACTTTTTACGAGCGGACGGTGGACGGTGATGACGTTGTTCTGAGTCCTACGATTTAAACACAAAATACGAATAAAAATTTATAAAATACGGATTAAAACATGAAAATACGGATGATAACGATTAATAATTATATTTAATTAGTATTGGGTAATTTGCGAATTGACGTTGATGACTAAAGTTGGTGGTTGGATTTTGGGATTGCGATTGATTGTGTTGTGTTTTGACGTCGGGATGTTCGACGGGTAGGCCGATAAAGAAAGGAAACGCTGCCCGATTTTCAGGAAATTAATTCCGAAAATACGGGAACGTAACCTACGATTATCGGAGATGTCGGACGAGGTTATATAATTAAAAAAAATTTACGAAACCTAATTACGTGTTGGGGAATGATATTTTTATAAATAAACTGTTCGTCCGTTTAATACGAAACGAACGCCTCCAGACTCAGAAGAATATCCCGATTTCATTAAAAATACTTTCGAGACCCAAATTCTTTTGTTTCAAAAGGTCACTTATTTTACGAATCATTCTGAGTCAATTATTTATCGATAAATTATATTTTTGACCCGATTTCCATTTTAAACATACCGAGTCGAACCTTCTGACGAACCGAGTCATATATGATATGAATTTTGTGATATATGAGTTATGTGCTTATGTGTTATGTGAATTATGTGTGTATGTGGATCAAGAGTCCTGTGTTTGTCTGTTATATTTATGTGTGGGTTATCGTATGGGTAGACGATAGGCTTTTGACATGTAGTTCGTCGAGTGATTATCGATTAGACAATTAAAGTTTTATATTTTAATTATAGATGCGGATCATTCGAGTTGATCAGGACAAGACGTTGGATAAAGAATGAGATGGAATGACATTTGGATATCTGGCTTCTACCGATCGCAGGACCAGCATATCAGTAAAGTGTTAAAAATAAAGGCGGTGATACTTTAAGACAGAATGTCAGAATAGATGCATCTTTGCGAGTGTGACTAACTACTAAAACCCAAAGGCAAGTATCCCTATCATCACTTATTATTCAAGTGATATTTATTTAGAATCTCATTATGCAAATATTTCTTTCCCTATTCTCGGTTTAGAATACATAAATGTTTTACATATCGCTGAATTAAATAATTCTGTTTATGCAAATATTCTTCTGCTATTCTATGTTCAGAATAGTCAAGTGATTTTACTTACCCAATTATCAGATTTATAAATGTTTTGGATTTTGAGAAAAGTGATTTGGTTGCGAATATTCCTACCCAAGAATTGGGGGAATAAAATTATTTCGGGTATCGATTATTATGACCCCATTTTAATAAAAGGTTATAAGATTGGATCATAATTACATAAGTGACCGGGACGGACGGTCCAGCGGAGGGCTATTTCTATGTGCTATATGGAATATTATGACACAATTTTTGCCACAGGCAGGTATATTGCCTTTTGTTTGAGTACTTGTGTTTTTGGGGTCACGTTTCTATGAATCATGACCTTGTGCTATCACACGGGCTGATCAGCATGTGATAGTACGTCCGTCGGAGGATGATCCTAGTCTAAATTATCATATCATTTTTGACATTCATAGAATAAATGATTCATCAACTGTTTCTGTTTTGGATTAAAAGTGAATTGCGGTTTTGATTCAGATTCTGATTTATGCTGATACTTACGTTGTTGTTAAATATCAAAAGTGGTATTAGTATAGATGATTGATGTTGACTTCAGTATGGGTGTTGTGAGCATCAAAGTTCGTATTGATATCTAATTTGATATGACAGCAAAATAAGTATTAATTTGAAGAGTTCGGTTTTGAGTAAAGTTTATGATTTAATCCATAATCATTGTTTCTTGTTATTATTGTTTACGATATTTCCGTAAACACTGTCTTACGAGTTTGATTCTCGTCAAGATTCAAAGTATTGCTGAAGCATTTCGCTCAAAAATATCAAAATGGTTTTTAAATACAATTAAGGAATCAATTATGGGGTTCCTCCACTAAATTTTTTTTGATTCAGCAATTATGATTTTAAAATATTCTGCGCTACTGCAGATGTCGGTTTTATATCAAAACGACCCTATATATGTTATAATGATCTTGCTGAGCATTTCTTTCGCTCATACTTGCCTGTTTTCAAATTTAACCTCCAGTTAAGATTAGCTTGCGTTGTTTAGCTGCGTAATTCGAGGAAGCAAAGAAGAAGCTTTTGGAAGGTGATTATTCCAGGGTTTGCGAACTAGTGTAAGTTTTATTGTGTAAAGTTGTTTATATTATATTATATTATAATTGTGTTATTTTTGGGCCTAGTATACTTCATTTCGAAGTTATACTAGTGGGTTTAGTCTTGAGTGGGAATTTATTGAAAAGAGCTTTAAAACAAAGTGAAAAATTTATTTCCAGAATTTGGAATTCTTGTTTCTAGAACTGTAACCTTAAAAGATCTTGGATTAGTTTGGGGTCATTTATGCTAAATATCTTCCGCTGGCATTTATTTATCGATTAA
Source organism: Apium graveolens (assembly GCF_009905375.1). NCBI lineage: Eukaryota > Viridiplantae > Streptophyta > Magnoliopsida > Apiales > Apiaceae > Apium > Apium graveolens. Next base: position 275,514,340 of record NC_133651.1, on the reverse strand, counting down.
ACAGGTTGATTTGGATTGAGGTTTCTTCGTGACGACCAAATCCTCTGACCCCGGATTTGGGGGCGTTACAGGTTGGTATCAGAGCTGAGGTTATAGTAAACTAGAAACGAGAGTGTGTAGGAGTGTGTATAGCTATGTGAGGACGCTTAAGCTCATATCGAGTTCTTGTTGGACTATTGGAAATAGTACCAACAAATAAGTTAAGATAGGCGCATTCGTTTGAGATGGTTGGGTTGAGCTGGACAAAACTCCTGGAAGTTGCAAACTTCTATTGTGGAATCTTTCGAGGCTACTATGATTTGACGATGACGAAGATTCTCGATATCCTCAGAACATGAAGAAGTATCTAGAATCGGATGACGAGTCAACAGAAGAGTTCAAATAGAAGATAAGTATTAAGATTTTGGGAATACCTTCTCTTTCCATAATTTCTTCTGACCTCTCTCAAAAGAGGTATCTGTTAGAGGATATATTCCCTAACACTCGTCTAATCATTTTGTTACAGAATCTTGTTTTCTGGATTTCATTTTTCTCCAGAAATATCAGCTTTGAAATCTTTTCAATTTATTCATTTAATTTTAATTCCTTTGATATCCTTTTATTCTGACTAAGATGAACAACCCTAACTATAGGGGACACAAGGTATACCTGTCTGTGTGATAGGAGTTGGATGGGACGCCATCACTTGTGTGTGTTGTGAATACATAAAGGTTAACAACCTTTAGTAGTGTCTTAATTTGGACACGCAATACCAAGTTCATTTGATCATATTGATCTCTCAGTTATTCTTTTATTTCAACAATACTTTTTTCTCAAATTCAAATTTTGGTCCCGTTATGGTATCAAATTCTTTTCTTTTTGAAATTCCATGATTTTATCATTCCAAACATTCAAAGGTATGCCAATCAAGTTAAGCTGAGTTATCCTGGTCAAGTCAAAGCAGGGTTATGTGATGAGATTACCAAGAGCAACAGTGGACTGCAATGCGATTAGAATATCAGTGGCATATAGCGAAGTCAATCTGTTCTTTTATTTCTCTCTCTATCTTTCTTTCTTTTCTTCTCTCTATCTTTCTCTCTATTCTTCTTTCTCGTGATCAATAAAAGTGATTCTATTGAGGAATTGGTCAAAGGATGTAGATGGAACAGTGATACACAGTGAAGCTCCTGTAAAAGTTTTATTATACGAGGAATACAAGATTTGTTTGAGATTATGGACAATTGAGGTTATTTGGAAATGGAAAGTTGGTAACAAGACCCTTAGTGCTTTCTTCTGGTGATTCCGAGGACGGAATCCTTATAAGGGGGGTAGATTGTAATATCCCATATTTTCAAATATTATTACTATTATTATTTGGAATTGTTTATGTGATTTTTATGTGAATTTTGGTGAATTATATGATAATTGGAATTGATGTTTGGGTGTTTAAATGTGATATTCTTTGAGTATTTTAATTATTATATGTCCAGAATAAAATATAGATAATTGTGATATTTTCCTGGTAATTTTTGGATTGTTATATGATTTTATAATGATTTATGAATTATTAATTATTTTCTGAATAATTACCAAAATTATTTTATAAAGCCGGGAATCGTCCAACTTCAATAGTTTTTACGTTTTTACAACCCGAAACTCTCCTGAAAACTCATTCCTAACCTAATCTGGTAATTCCGGACATTTTCCGTATTTTGACTTTTTCAATCTGGATTACGGCTTGACCCGTACGTGTCTCGTCGCAAAATTTTCGATACGCAAATCATTTTATAGATCGATAAAATCCAAATTTTCAAAAGGCGAGATATTATCATCTTATTTTTGTATACAGTATGTTACAAGAAGCTCTGTTTCGATAATTATCCAAATCTGATATTAAATTGTATCGTTATATATAGTAACCTAGTGGCTAAGTAATCTATTTTCGGATCCAATATGTAATTATGATTCTGTATTATTAAATAAAATATGTGTATGGGTTCAGTTAGCTGAATATTATTTTATTATTAATCATATGTGATTCTTGGTGTTCGAGGATGATTTGTGTAATTAGTTGTAAATCTGGGTTGTTTTATTTTGTATTTAAAAGTGTACTATTCAAGATTTATTTTCATAAATATGGGGATTATCTCTAAAATCATTTTTATGGCTTCATAACTTTATTAATTATTTTTAGGAGTTTTTAAAATTGAGAAATCAATATTTTATTAATTATACACCCTTAAATGATTTTCTGAGTGTATTTAATTGTAAAATCCGTATTTAATTCTAGAATTCTTCAAAAATTATGAAACTTGTATTTATTTAAGTTTGGAATATTCCGAGAATTTTTAAAATTATTTTGGTAATTTTGGGATAAATTTCACCTGTGCATTGTTTCGTTTATTCGTTGAAAACGGGTATAAATTATGTTTCAAAAAAAAGTTTATTTTAAAATTTTGAAAATCCTATTTTTATTACCTTTTAATTATTCGTGATATTTTATAAAATATTTTATTAACGCTCGGGTTTTGGTTACCCGTGAATTGTTTGTTATAGCTAAATGCGGGTTAGATAAATTTTGTTGCGAGGTTTATTGAATAAAAAAAACAACAAAAGAGGGGGCTGGAATACCCGTCTCCTCCCAATCTCTCTCTTTAATCCTCTCGCTGCTCTCATCCTTCTCGATCTCTCACTGTTTCTCACCCTCCCTTCTCTCCTCTTCTCCTCTCTTCTTCTCTTTCCGGCGACCCCTGTCTCTATTACTCCCGGTTTCTTCTCCGATTGTGCCGCCGTTGCCGCCGTTTCTTTTTACTCCGGCCATCTGTGGTTGTGTCGGTGGGTTTCGTTTTCAGTATATATTTATATGTATGCAAATCGTGTGTGATATTGTGGTGTGTTTCTGTTCAATTTCCTCCTATTGCTGCCGCCTCTCGCCGGATTCCGGCGAGATGGTGGTGGTTCCGTGGTTGTGCACGCGCAGCGCGTGTGTGCTCCTGGGTGTGGTAGTTCTGTTAACTCCAGTGCTTTGCTGAGTTGAATTTTTATTTTCTGCAGGATCGAGTTTTGATGGCTTTTGTGAAATAAATAATAAAATACTATAAAAATTATTATTATATTAATCGGCGGAATTTCATGTTGGAAACTCGGGAAATTAATCGGGTACACGCGAAATTTTGCCGCCGTCCGCGATGACTTTTTATGAGCGGACGGTGGACGGTGATGACGTTGTTCTGAGTCCTACGATTTAAAACACAAAATACGAATAAAAATTTATAAAATACGGATTAAAACATGAAAATACGGATGATAACGATTAATAATTATATTTAATTAGTATTGGGGAATTTGCAAATTGACGTTGATGACTAAAGTTGGTGGTTGGATTTTGGGATTGCGATTGATTGTGTTGTGTTTTGACGTCGGGATGTTCGACGGGTAGGCCGATAAAGAAAGGAGACGCTGCCCGATTTTCGGGAAATTAATTTCGAAAATACGGGAACGTAACCTACGATTATCGGAGACGTCGGACGAGGTTATATAATTAAAAAAAATTACGAAACCTAATTACGTGTTGGGGCAAGATATTTTTATAAATAAACTGTTCATCCGTTTAATACGAAACGAACGCCTCCAGACTCAGAAGAATATCCCGCTTTCATTAAAAATACTTTCGAGACCCAAATTCTTTTGTTTCAAAAGGTCGCTTGTTTTATGAATCATTCTGAGTCAATTATTTATCGATAAATTATATTTTTGACCCGATTTCTGTTTTAAACGTACCGAGTCGAACCTTCTGACGAACCGAGTCATATGTGATATGAATTTTATGATATATGAGTTATGTGCTTATGTGTTATGTGAATTATGTGTGTATGTGGATCAAGAGTCCTTTGTTTGTCTGTTATATATATGTGTGGGTTATCGTATGGGTAGACGATAGGCTTTTAACACGTAGTTCGTCGAGTGATTATCGATTAGACAATTGAAGTTTTATATTTTAATTATAGATGCGAATCATTCGAGTTGATCAGGACAAGACGTTGGATAAAGAATGAGATGGAATGACATTTGGATATCTGGCTTCTACCAATCGCAGGACCAGCATATCAGTAAAGTGTTGAAAATAAAGGCGGTGATACTTTAAGACAGAATGTCAGAATAGATGCGTCTTTGCGAGTGTGACTAACTACTAAAACCCAAAGGCAAGTATCCCTATCATCACTTATTATTCAAGTGATGTTTATTTAGAATCTCATTATGCAAATATTTCTTTCCCTATTCTCGGTTTAGAATACATAAATGTTTTACATATCGCTGAATTAAATAATTTTGTTTATGCAAATATTCTTCTGCTATTCTATGTTCAGAATAGTCAAGTGATTTTACTTACCCAATTATCAGATTTATAAATATTTTGGATTTTGAGAAAAATGATTTGGTTGCGAATATTCCTACCCAAGAATTGGGGGAATAAAATTATTTCGGGTGTCGATTATTATGACCCCATTTCAATAAAAGGTTATAAGATTGGATCATAATTGCGTAGGTGACCGGGACGGACGGTCCAGCGGAGGGCTATTTCTAAGTGCCATATGGAATATTATGACACAATTTTTGCCACAGGCAGGTATATTTCCTTTTGTTTGAGTACTTGTGTTTTTGGGATCACGTTTCTATGAATCATGACCTTGTGCTATCACACGGGCTGATCAGCATGTGATAGTACATCTGTCGGAGGATGATCCTAGTCTAAATTATCATATCATTTTTGACATTCATAGAATAAATGATTCATCAACTGTTTCTGTTTTGGATTAAAAGTGAATTGCGGTTTTGATTCAGATTCTGATTTATGCTGATACTTACGTTGTTGTTAAATATCAAAAGTGGTATTAGTATAGATGATTGATGTTGACTTCCGTATGGGTGTTGTGAGCATCAAAGTTCGTATTGATATCTAATTTGATATGACAGCAAAATAAGTATTAATTTGAAGAGTTCGGTTTTGAGTAAAGTTTATGATTTAATTCATAATCATTGTTTCTTGTTATTATTGTTTACGATATTTCCGTAAACACTGTCTTATGAGTTTGATTCTCGTCAAGATTCAAAGTATTGCTGAAGCATTTCGCTCAAAAATATCAAAATGGTTTTTAAATACAATTAAGGAATCAATTATGGGGTTCCTCCACTAAAATTTTTTTTGATTCAGCAATTATGATTTTAAAATATTCTGCGCTACTGCAGATGTCGGTTTTATATCAAAACGACCCTATATATGTTATAATGATCTTGCTGAGCATTTCTTTCGCTCATACTTGCCTGTTTTCAAATTTAACCTCCAGTGAAGATTAGCTTGCGTTGTTTAGCTGCGTAATTCGAGGAAGCAAAGAAGAAGCTTTTGGAAGGTGATTATTTCAGGGTTTGCGAACTAGTGTAAGTTTTATTGTGTAAAGTTGTTTATATTATATTATATTATAATTGTGTTATTTTTGGGCCTAGTATACTTCATTTCGAAGTTATACTAGTGGGTTTAGTCTTGAGTGGGAATTTATTGAAAAGAGCTTTAAAAGAAAGTGAAAAATTTATTGCCGGAATTTGGAATTCTTGTTTCTAGAACTGTAACCTTAAAAGATCTTGGATTAGTTTGGGGTCATTTATACTAAATGTTAGATATATTTGATAATGTCATGGCTAATATGTTTTATGTTTATCTTTCAGATCTTACGTGAACAGGATAAATCAGTACTTAACTGTTGATCAGTACTTATACTGGAAGTCAGGACTTAAGGATATCAGTACTTATATTATCAGGAGATAATCATCAGAAGATAGATATCAGAACTTAAGTGCTGAAGGACAATCAGATAAGGACAGTAGCTGATTAAAGGAAAGAAGATCGAGATAAACATAAGAAGAGATATGCATGAAGAAGGAATTCCGTGAAGAATGGAATACTTGGAAGAAAAGATATCTGATTGATATATTTTAGGAAGCAGAATTATATTCCATATCAATTAGCGATTATCTTGTAACTGTGTAGTATATAAACACAGGCATAGGGTTTACACTATAAGTGTTATCATTATCGAAGTTATTATTCTATATAACCCTAGCAGCTCTCATGATATTTGTTCATCACTGAGAGGTAACAGTTCCATACTGTAACAGAGTTTATTGTTTCAATAAAGTTTGTTTTCTGTTACTTAAGATCTTAAAGTTCGATTTGAGTGTACTATACACTGTATTCACCCCCTCTACAGTGTGTGTGTGACCTAACAATTGGTATCAGAGCCTATCTGTTAACTTACATACAATTAAAGATCCAAACACAATCATGTCGGACACAGAAACTCCAACTAAGCCTACCACAACTGAGGAACCACCAAAGACACTAATTCAGAGTCGGTATGAGACCATCAGAGTCCCCATACTGAGACCATCTGAATATCCCATATGGAAGGTAAGGATGACCATGTTCCTGGAAGCAACAGATCCAGAATACCTGGATATAATCAAGGAAGGTCCTCACAAACCAACCAAACTCGCTGTTGCAGTTGCAGGTGAAGCATCAATGACCGTACCAAAGGAGAAGAGTGATTATACTGCTGAAGACATAGCATCAATTGCTAAGGATGCTAAGGTACGACACTTACTGCATAGTGCCATTGATAATGTAATGTCAAACAGGGTAATCAACTGCAAGACTGCTAAGGAGATATGGGATGCTCTGGAAACAAGATGTCAGGGAACTGACACAATTAAGAAGAACAGGAAGACAATACTCACTCAAGAGTATGAACACTTTGACTCAAAGACTAATGAGTCATTGAATGATTTATATGATAGATTTGTCAAACTTTTGAATGATTTGTCATTGGTTGATAAAGAGTATGATCTTGAAGATTCAAACCTTAAGTTCCTGTTAGCTCTTCCTGAATGCTGGGATTTGAAGGCTACGACAATAAGAGACAACTACAATCTTGATGAAACAACTCTTGACGAAATCTATGGAATGCTCAAGACTCATGAGCTGGAGATGGAACAAAGAAGCAAGAGGAAAGGAGGAAAGTCAAGGACAGTCGCTCTTAAGGCTGAAGAAGAATTCCCCAAGGCAGCTTCCTCAAAGAAAGACAAGGGTAAAGCTCTTTTCATAAAGTTTGATACTGAGTCATCAAGTTCTGAGAGTGATGATGACTCAGATTCTGAAAGCTTGCCTGAGACCGATGCTGATGAGGAGATGATGAAGCTGTGTGCTCTTATGGTGAAAGGAATCACCAAGATTGCATACAGGAAGTTCAGGAAGGGAAAGAAGTTTTCCAGAAAAAGCATAAGTTCTGATAAGAAGAATTTCAGAAGATCTGAAGGCAGAGGAGGAAAGTCTGACAGAGGAGATTACACCAATGTTAAATGCTATAACTGTGGTGAGAAAGGCCACATATCTCCTGACTGCAAGAAGGTAAAGGGTGACAGAGGCAAGGCTCTTGTCATAAAGCAGAAAAGTTGGACAGACACTTCAGACTCTGAAAGTGAGGAGAACTATGCATTGATGGCAAATGCTGATAAAGAAAGTGCTGAGAGCAGTTCTGAAGCTGCTGAAACAAAGGTACCTCAGACTACTTATGCTTTTCATACTGATGATATTAATGAGTTGAGAAGATATCTTAAAACCATGTTTGTTAGTTATAGAGATCAAACCTTAACATGTGAAAGATTAACTTCTGAAAATCTTGATTTTAAGAAAAGAAATGATTTCTTAGAAAAAGAGTTAGTTATATTCCATCAAACTCAGAAGGATAGAGATGATGCTTTTATGTTAGAGATGAAGTGCTAAAAATGAATGAATCTCTAAAAACTGAGTTAGAAAAGGAAAGAGAGATAATCAGGACTTGGACTAACTCTGGCAGAACAACTCAAAATTTGCTAAGTAGTGAAAATTGGAAAGAGGGCTTAGGTTATGGAGAGAATAAGAATGATAAAGGAACTGAAGAAATTAAGCCTGTTGTTAAGCAAAAGTCAAAGTTAAAACCTGTTAAGTTTGTAACTGTAAAGTCTGATAATGAGAAATCAGAAGTTAAAGAGGAATTAACTTCTGACAAACTAAAACAGGAAAAGACAGCTGAAGTAAACATAGGCTTAATGACAAAGAAGCAGCTTAAGCATAAGCTGAAAGATATCAAGAATGCAAACAAGGTAAAATCACCTAGGAAAAATAGGAATGGAAAGGAAGGTGTGAATAAAAGCAATGATTATAAACCTGTTCCTGATGCTCCTAGGAAAACATGTCATAACTGTGGAAGTTCTAACCATCTGGCTTCTTTTTGCAGGAAAAATAAGAATATTAACTCCTTACCTTCAAAATCAGGAGTTAAGAGTCAGTCAGTTAGATACAAACCACAAAATCCTTGTTTTCATTGTGGTAGTTTATGGCATTCCATTTATACTTGTAAGGAATATCATAGTTTGTACTATGATTATTATCAAATAAAACCTTCTTTGAAGAAAGTTCCCATTGTTCCTTCTAGTGTAAATTCTGATTCAAAGTCTGATAATGTAAATTCTGATAAGAAAAATGTTAACATAAACTCTGATGCTAAATCCGCTGCAAATGTTAACAAACTTAATAAGGCCAAAGGATCCAAGCAAGTCTGGGTCCTTAAAACTAATAATTAGTGGTCTTTGTGATTGCAGGGCAACAGAAAAAATATTCTAGTTCTGGACAGTGGATGTTCAGGTCATATGACTGGAAATAAGGCCCTGCTATCAGACTTTGTGGAGAAAGCTGGCCCAAGTGTTTCTTATGAAGATGGCAACATTGGAAAAACATTGGGATATGGCAATATCAATCTTGGGAATGTCATCATTAAAGAAGTAGCTCTGGTCTCAGGACTTAAACACAACCTACTGAGTATAAGTCAAATCTGTGACAGAGGTTATCATGTTGATTTCTTTGAAGAATACTGTGAAGTTGTGAGAAAATTTAAAGGCAAAGTTGTTCTGAAAGGATACAGACGTGGTAACATTTATGAAGCTAAGCTTTCAACAAGTACTGATGGCTCTGCAATCTGTCTGTTAAGTAGAGCATCAATTGAAGAAAGCTGGAATTGGCATAAGAAACTCTCTCATTTAAATTTCAACAATATAAATGAACTTGTCAAGAAAGATCTTGTGAGAGGATTGCCAAACACAGTATTTGCTCCTGATGGTCTTTGTGATTCATGTCAGAAAGCCAAACAAAGAAAATCTTCATTCAAGAGCAAGACTGAATCATCAATTCTTGAGCCTTATCATCTCATACATGTTGATCTATTTGGTCCAGTAAATGTCATGTCTATTACAAAGAAGAAGTATGCGTTGGTCATAGTGGATGAGTTCACCAGATACACATGGGTGTATTTCTTGCACACAAAAAGTGAAACTGCATCTATCTTGATTGATCATGTCAAACAGCTGGATAAAATGGTCAAAGATTCTGTGAAAATTTTAAGGAGTGATAATGGCACTGAGTTCAAGAATTTGATAATGGAAGAGTTCTGCAAAAGCCATGGAATAAAGCAGGAATTTTCTGCTCCTGGAACTCCACAGCAAAATGGAGTTGTTGAAAGGAAGAATAGAACTCTCGTTGAAGCTGCACGTACAATGCTTGAAGAAGCAAAGCTTCCAACCTATTTCTGGGCTGAAGCTGTGCAGACTGCTTGTTTTACTCAAAATGCAACACTCATTAACAAGCATGGAAAAACACCATATGAGATGGTGAAGAAAAAGAAGCCAAATCTGAAATATTTTCATGTATTTGGATGCAAGTGTTTTGTTCTCAAGACTCATCCTGAACAGCTATCAAAGTTTGATCTAAAAGCTGATGAAGGAATCTTTGTTGGATATCCACTTTCCACAAAAGCCTTCAGAGTCTATAATTTGAGAACAAAAGTGGTCATGGAATCTATCAATGTCTCTTTTGATGACAAGAAGATCACTGGTCTTAAAGATTTCGTTGACCATGATCAGCTGAGATTTGAAAATGAAGACTCATATTCTGATACTGAAAATCCTGACAGTCTAAGTCCTGATACTGCAAACTCTGATGGATTAAACTCTGATGTTATTGAAACTATGGTGACTACGTTAAATGAAGATGTTCCTATGCAGGGGGAGCATACTCAAAATCCTACCACATCTCAAGAAACATTCGAACATGCATCTGGCTCTTCAAGTTCTGATTCGTCAAGTTCTGATAAGCCATGTTCTGATAGTACTAAAAATCTAAATACTGAAGAATCCAACTCAGAAAGCATAGTTTCAGGGGGAGCATCAGAAAATGAAAATGAAGATAGCATGGATTATGGGGAGCATCCAGTTCTAGAGAAAACCTTCCATCTGCAAGGAAGTGGACAAAATCACATACACCTGATTTGATAATTGGAAATCCTGATGCAGGTGTCAGAACTAGAACAGGTACTTCAAAAGAGTGTCTTTACAATTCTTTTCTCTCTCAGACTGAGCCAAAGAAAGTGGAAGAAGCTCTTCAAGATGCTGATTGGGTGCAAGCAATGCAGGAAGAGTTGAATGAATTTGAAAGAAACAAAGTCTGGACCCTAGTACCAAGACCAAAGAATAGATCTGTTGTTGGTACAAAGTGGGTATTCAGAAACAAAACTGACAGTGATGGCATAATTACAAGGAATAAGGCAAGGCTGGTTGCAAAAGGATATTCTCAACAGGAAGGAATTGATTATGATGAAACATTTGCACCAGTTGCTAGGTTAGAAGCCATAAGGATATTTTTGGCTTATGCTGCTCACAAAAAGTTTACTGTCTTTCAAATGGATGTGAAATGTGCTTTTCTCAATGGAGAATTGGAGGAAGAGGTATATGTTGAATAACCTCCAGGTTTTGTAGATACCAAACATCCAGATTATGTCTACAGACTTGACAAAGCACTTTATGGACTTAAGCAAGCTCCTAGAGCATGGTATGAGACTTTAGCTCAGTTTCTTCTGGAAAGTGGATTCAACAGAGGGACAATAGACAAAACACTGTTCTACCTTAACCATGGAAAGGACTTACTTCTGGTCCAGATTTATGTTGATGATATCATTTTTGGATCTACAAATGACAAACTTTGCAAGAAGTTTGCCAAACTTATGCAGTCAAGATATCAGATGAGTATGATGGGGGAACTTAGCTATTTTCTGGGCCTTCAAGTCAAGCAGAATGAGGAAGGCACTTTTATTTGTCAAACCAAGTACACCAGAAACTTGCTAAAGAAATTTGGAATGCAAGATTGTTCAAGTGCATCCACTCCAATGGCCACTGCAACAAAACTGGATAAGGATATCGGTAAATCAGTAGATATTACTGACTACAGAGGTATGATTGGCTCTCTACTCTATCTAACTGCTAGTAGACCTGATATCATGTATGCTACCTGTCTTTGTGCAAGATTTCAAGCAGATCCAAGAGAACCTCACTTAACAGCTGTAAAAAGAATCTTTAAGTATCTTAAAGGAACAGCTGCTCTGGGATTATGGTATCCTAGAGAATCAGATTTTAAACTAATAGGTTACTCAGATGCAGATTTTGCAGGTTGCAAAATTGACAGGAAAAGCACAAGTGGAAGCTGTCAATTTCTTGGAGGCAGATTGGTTTCTTGGTACAGCAAGAAACAAAAGTCAATTTCCACATCAGCTGCAGAAGCAGAGTATATTGCTGCAGGAAGCTGTTGTGCACAGATTCTTTGGATGAAGAATCAGTTACTGGATTATGGGTTAACATATTTCAAAATCCCTATTTACTGTGATAATCAAAGTGCTATTGCTATGACAGGTAATCCAGTTCAACACTCAATGACAAAGCACATCAGCATCAGGTACCACTTCATCAGGGAACATGTGGATGAAGGTACTGTGGAATTGCATTTTGTTCCCACAGATCAACAGTTGGCAGATATCTTCACAAAACCATTATGTGAAGCTACTTTTACAAGATTGGTAAATGAACTTGGAATGGTTTCAGGTTCCTTCTCTAAATCTGCTTAGACTTGTTCTGTGTTATCAGACTTTATGCTCAGTATTTACAGAATTCATCTCATTGTGTATTCTGTGCTTAATTGATAAATGTCTTTAAGTACTGACTGTTGTCTGATATATATTTCTAAACTCTGATAAGTGATATGTCTGTTCTAGTACCTATTCAATCCTATGAGGATAACTGTGTTAGATACTGACCTAGTAGTCTTCAATAAACAAATGATTCCATGGATGAAGTAATTATTTCAGTGGAAATCTTATGACACTAGCAAATTCTGATAACTGAGCTTAGTTAAGTTCACTTTGTATATCTTATTACTAAGTCACAAATTAGAATAATGCTACTCATCTGTTAAGTTCTGATACTAGTAAAACTGCTGAATGTACTACGTGCTGATAGACCTCTCTTATCAAAAGCAAAAGCAAAAAGATCAAAGATTAAAATCAGGTACTCCTTTGAGATCTAGAGTAAAAATGTGGAAGGGACGACCCAAGTGCATTGCTGGTATTAAGTAAATATGCATCAGAAAAGCAAAATATTTTCTTGGTGACTTTTCACACTCTATGATTACTGGAGAAATACTCTGAAAATAGCATAAATTCTGATAAACAGTCGTGACTCACTTACACTGAGAAGCCACTGTAAAATAGAATTTCAAAAGATGCATAAAATTAGCACAAAACAGTTGAGGTGGACTCAAGCATAAACTCATTCTTCAGTCGGTTTCAGGATAATGACAGATCTTTAGCAAAATTTTAGTTATGCCTTATTTCTAAGATGTACTGCAGTGAATCAGACTTTACTCTTTGTCTGTTTTTAGCTTAATGCACACACTAATCACTCCATCTGAATGATGAAAATTTCTGTGGTGGTCTATGTTATTTTAGATAAAACAGTCAATGTGTCATTATTGCACAAATTCTGAGGACAAATTCTAAGTTACACGTTCTGATGATTAAGTACTGACGTCCATAACTCAGAACTTGTATGAGTATTTACTAAGATAGACATTCCTTTTTCGAGTTAAGAAATTATGTTCTGATGACTGTTAAGTTCTGGTATAGGTCTAAGTTCTAATTTCTCAGTCTAATCCTTTACTTGGCTTATCTTTGAATAAAATTTGATAACAGTCTCAGTTTGTACTCGAATATGTTGAAGTGGAAGATTAATAGTCACTGTGATTAGGATTAATGGTATTTGTACTTGAACAGACCACTGTTTCTTGTGTTTTGTGCGGTCTAGACCATGCTTCCTCTTTCCAATGACTGTTATTCTTTTTCAAAGTCTAGGGAGATGAGGTAGAATTAATTCTACCTGTCAGCATTAAATATCTTTGCGTCTCTTGGCATTCTCTTGCCTATATAAGAAACCACTTCACATCAGTCTTTCCATCACATTCTTCTCACACACTTATCCTCCTTCTTCTATCAAAAACACAATGGTTCGATACAACATGTTTTTGAACAACCAAACCTTCACAATGGAGCTAAGTTGTGCCGATTGGCAGCAGGAGTGGCATGTAACAGCCATTCCTGAGGAGATCTGGGATTCTGTCCCACAGGAGGTGCTGACTCACCTTCTATTCTTCTATATGGATTACCATCGCCATCTGGAGCGATTGGAGGAGGAAAGGCGGGAAGCTATCCGTCAGCAAGAGCGAATCATACGACTCGCCATCTTGTTCGTCGAAGATAGGAAGAGGAAGATGACTTAATCTCGTCTTCTTCCTGTTCTTCTTCATCCTCAGCTTTGTCAGGCTTCTTAGCTAGGACTAAAGCTGTTGATGTTAGGTTAGAAGCTTAGGGAAAATCTTGTATTGATGTAATTTCCATTTCATAAATGTATTGACTTGATATATTAATGAAAACTGTTTTTACTTCAAGATTTTGTCTCTGAGTTATTTTATCTTGTGTTGATAAATCCTGATTGATATTCTGATGACCATTTAAATTTTGTTTTTATTTAAGTTCTGATTCTCTGTCAGCACTTATTCATCGAAATTATCTCGGTCATTTTTAACATGATTTATTTTCAGAATATTAATGTTGCAGTGACAAATAATTCAATCAGTGATAACGGGTTAAAATTTGAATTGTTTCCCTTGATAAAAGAAATAGTTTTTCCTTGAAACAAGGCAACTGGGTAAGTAATCATTCCTGTTTTCTCGAGCCCAGTAACTATCCGTTATTACTGCATGTCTGACAGGTGTCCAACGGTAATATTTTTTTTGTATAAGTACAGCAGAGAGAAGATTTCTTTAATCTTTTTAATTTCTTCATCTTTTATCTCTCTTCTTACTTTTACTCTCCTTCACTTTACTATTTCCGTTGTTTTCATACAGATATTATATCAAACACCTATCAGGCATACTTAATTCTCAATTTTTTTTCACATGGCACCAAAGGATTTAATCATTGATGGAGCAAAGTTTGTTCCAAACAACTATGCTGCAATTCTTGATCATGCTGAAGCTCCATCTGAATTGCACTTTGTGCAAGATCTTCTTGCACATAGTGAGGTTGGGTACGCCTTAACTCAGCCTGAATTATTTTCAAGTCAACAAGTTCTGAGGTTCTGGAGGACTGGCATTTTTGATGATGGTGGTAACCGTGGAACTCCCAGTATTATCTTCCAAGTGGGTGATTCATCCTTTGTAGTCACTCCTGGTACAGTACGCAGGGCTTTACATCTTCCAGAGGATTGTACTTTCTCAGTTCCAGAGGACTCAGCCCTTCGGGAGTTAATGGCTGAATTGGGATATGAAAAGAGTCTGACGAAATTTGGACAGTTGAAACGGGCTAATATCAGAAGAGAATGGAGTTTCTTCTTTGATTGCATCACCAAAGCTTTTGGGAACAAATGTTCAAATTTTGATGCTATCCCAATTCCGAGTCAACACATAGGGTATGCTATTATCCATCAAACTCATTTTGACTTTGCAACTGGAATAATTAGTTTTATTGGGGATAGGATGACAGAGGATCGAGATGTTGTTTATTTTGCTAGATTCTGTCAACTTATTTATACGTATTGTACTGCTGAACCCCAGTTAGTCAGCACTCAAACCCCACCTTTTAAGGTTGCAAAAAGGTACTTTAACGACCTGATAAATGCTGACACAAAGAAATCAATGGTGAGACAATTACAGATTCCTCAGTCTGTGAAACAGATTCTGGTAAATGCTGATCCTAATACTTACAAATCTGTTTACTCAAATGTTCAACCAACTCACCATAACCAAAATCCATCAACCTCAGTACCTACCTCTCATTCTACTCAACCTACCCTCAGAACTTATCTCAAATCCTATCTCTCCACTTCACAGACTGCTCAACCTTCTTCTTCAGCACCTACTGTGAAGCCTACATCCTCTAAGCCAAAGAGAACAAAGACTGTTCCTCAAACACCTCAAAAGAGGAGGAGATTTACTTTGAGAGATGAATCAGATTCTGAGGAACAGATTCCTTCTTCAGAACCTGTGGTGATTGAAGCTGAGAACGCAACTTCTCAGAAGGATTCTGCAATTGGGGGTTCTAGGCTTCTCAAGAGGCTTATACGCATGATAGTTCCTGAAACTCCCAAGGAATCCAAATCAACAAGGAAGTACAAGAAACAGAGGGCACAAAGGCCAGTTTCAGATGATGAGGAGGAAGCAGCTAAGGAAGGGGATCAGGAATCTCTGTTCTCACAAGACAAGGAATTTGCTCCAGTCACTTCTTCTCCATCAACTCCATCTCAGGAAGCTATATCTGACAAAGCTAACTCACCATCTGTGTCTCTTGTTGATCCAGGCACAAGTGCTGAAATTGATATTCAGAACCTGGTTGTGCCTGAAATACTTTTATTAGAAGCTCCAACAGCACATAATACTTCTACAACACCTGTTATTGATGTTGTTCAAACTCCAGAGTTATCAACAACACCTTCTCTGCATCAAGATGCTGATGATCAGATTTTAGGTGAGCATCAGGATATGGCTGTTGATCAGAACTTAGTATCAGATCAGCAATTAGAGGATGTTGAAGCCTCCATTGCTACTCACACTATTGTCTTATCAGAAGATACTGATTCTTTAAGTTCTGATGCTGCAAATGTTGGAGATACTGGTGAAGCTGCTACAACTGTAGATGCTGATGAAGCAGGTCCTTCAGGACATACTCCTCCACCGACTCTTCCTAAGTCTGAACTGGTAAAGGAGTTTGTTATCAGGGATGCACCAGTACCTTGGAGTGAAACTCCTGCAGGTCAGGAGTGGACTAAGGAATGGAACTCAGTTTCATGTGTTCCAAATGCTTTACATCTTGCTGAGCACCTGACTAAAGCTGATGAAATGTTAAATTCTGATGATTTTAAAACCCAGCTTAGAGTCACTGCATTGAGTATTAAACATCTACAAGGTCTTCATTCCAATACTCATGCAGAGCTACACAAGATTCAGGAGAACTTTATCAAACAGGAACAAATTTGGAAAATTGATAAGAAAAAGTTCTTCCAACCTACCATTGACAGGGTTGCTTATATTGAGAAAACTCAAGAGAAACAACAAGCTCAGATTGATCAAATTCTGACAAATCAAGCTTCTCAGCAATCGCAACTTACTAAAATCCAGACCTCAGTGGAACTACTTATCTCTCTTTTATTACCTGCTGATGCCAAAAAGGGGGAGAAGGTAATTAAGTCCAAATGCAAAACCAACAAGACACTGCAAGGAAAGGATGATGGAAAAGATGACCAAGGAACCTCTGGAAAGGGTAGTGGTCATAGTCAAGGTAGAAGGTTTACATCAAGACAAGCTAGTCACAGAACAAGTTCTGATACTGGGAAAAGAATAAGTTCTGCTGCTGGTAAAAGGATAAGTTCTGATGAACTTCTAGATCTTGATGAGGAAATGTCAAAATAGTTATTTCTTCAAGAAAATCCAGGGATGGACTTGGAAAGTTTAAAGGAAGAAGAAGCCAGACTTAAATCAGAGAAAGTCACATCTAAATCTGAAGCTTCTGGTAAAAAGTTACTTCCAAAACCTAAAGGCATTGTGATCAAAGAAAGGATACATACTGAAGCAACTTTGGCTAGATCACAACCACAGATAGATCCAAGATCCAAGGGTAAAGAAAAGGTTGGTGAACCTATCAAGCCTTATGTACCTCCTGAGGAAGAAGAAATTACTGATGGAAAAGATGATCTTGCTCTGACTACAAGAAAAGTTCTTAAAACAACCTCTGACATGGCTCAAGTTGTTCAGAGTCAAGAAATTATAAGTTCTGATATTCAGAAGAAGCAAGTAACCTCTGACAGTGCTCAAGTTAACTTGATATCAGAAGATAGAACTAAAACACTCCTACCAGGATTCACTAAAGCAAAACAGACTCAATCTTTGAAGACTACTGCAAGTGGTTTTGAAGCAAGAGTAGTTACTGGAAAGGAAGCTAGAGATAAAACTGGATTGGGAAGTGCTGATGAAAGAAGAGTACACAACACTACCAATGATCTAACTTCCTTGAGTGAACCAGGTATTGGAGCAACTCCTGAGAGATTAAATCAACTGGAATCTGTACAGATGGTTTACCATACCTACTTGAAAGAATACATCATGTTGTATTTCATGACAGATGGTAGGGTTTATCATATAAGACAAAATGCCATTCCTTTGAAGTATTTTGAAGAATTGGAGCATGTACTTTTCTTACTTCAAGTGGATGACAGAATAACAGAGACTGCTGCAAACTACTTAAAAGAACAGATTCAGAGACAGAAAAGGCTTTATTCTATTAAGTCTGACAGCATATATATTCCAAAGTACAGAGATCACAATGGTGATATTGTTGATATGAAGCCTAATACTGCACAGATCAGAACGTATCTTGGTATTAAGGGACTTGAATTCAATCTTGAATCTGACAAAGCTTATGTCATAAGACTAGATCAGGAGTTAAGAAAAGCAAAGATTAATGATCTCAGAGCTGCAATCTTTCAAACTGGTGAAGATACTGCAGAGCTTAAAGGTGTTAAAAGGAGAATGATTGATGAACTAAGATATGCTGAGAAATGTTTGTTGAAGAACTATCTCAGAACAACTCCTGACATCAGAGAGATCAGAAAATGAAGAAGCCAAGTCGAAGATCTACAACTACTTAAATTATGATATTTATACAGATTGAAGTTGTTATCAGAAGTTGAAATTGGTAAAAACTTTAAGGACTGTAAGTTGTAGTTATCTAGTCTATTTCTCATGCATTTGTACTTAATGTTTTTGACATCATCAAATATCTGTTAAACTTGTATATTTTGTTAATTTACAAGTTGGGGGAGATTGTTAGATATATTTGATAATGTCATGGCTAATATGTTTTATGTTTAGCTTTCAGATCTTACGTGAACAGGATAAATCAGTACTTAACTGTTGATCAGTACTTATACTGGAAGTCAGGACTTAAGGATATCAGTACTTATATTATTAGGAGATAATCATCAGAAGATAGATATCAGAACTTAAGTGCTGAAGGACAATCAGATAAGGACAGTAGCTGATTAAAGGAAAGAAGATCGAGATAAACATAAGAAGAGATATGCATGAAGAAGGAATTCCGTGAAGAATGGAATACTTGGAAGAAAAGATATCTGATTGATATATTTTAGGAAGCAGAATTATATTCCATATCAATTAGCGATTATCTTGTAACTGTGTAGTATATAAACACAGGCATAGGGTTTACATTATAAGTGTTATCATTATCGAAGTTATTATTCTATATAACCCTAGCAGCTCTCGTGATATTTGTTCATCACTGAAAGGTAACAGTTCCATACTGTAACAGAGTTTATTGTTTCAATAAAGTTTGTTTTCTGTTACTTAAGATCTTAAAGTTCGATTTGAGTGTACTATACACTGTATTCACCCCCTCTACAGTGTGTGTGTGACCTAACACTAAATATCTTCCGCTGGCATTTATTTATCGATTAAACAGGTTGATTTGGATTGAGGTTTCTTCGTGATGACGAAATCCTCTGACCCCGTATTTGGGGGCGTTACAGCTCCTCTTTTTCTGTTTGACCGATTTGGCCTCGGGCTGTACATCAAGGCAATGGTTAGCTGTCTTGGGATCCAAACCGGGCATGTCCTCTGGCCCCCAGGTGAACACATCATGATATTGTCGACTGACCGCAATAATGTTTTCCTTCAGATCCTTCTCCATATTTCTCACAATCCGTACTATTTTTCCCGAATGCCAAGCATATAACTCAACCTCTTCGACCTCGGTGGTTGGCTCGACGATCAGACTTGAGAGATATGCTCTGAATTTATCCAGTTAAATATTCAGGGTCTCTCGGCTCCCACTTGGTTCAGTATCGGCCCTTTTCTTTTTTCCAGTATCGTCTGGTTTTTTGTGGGATTGAGCCTTCTCCATGTCTTCCAGCATTATTATTCGGGTGGTCTTCTGATCATCCCACATCTCTCCTACCCCTTTCTCCGTAGAAAACTTAAGTTTGAGGTGTGGTATATATTTCATCGCTTCGAACGTCGACAAGAAAATCCTTCCCATGATTGCATTATAGGGACTCTCAATCCGAACCATATAAAATTTCACGGGCTTCTCAATAGTGTATGGAAATTTACCCAAAAGACGGAAAGAGTGATTTTACCTTCAAACTATATCAGGTGTCCGCCGAAGGAATAGAGAGGGGCTTCTTCGTAGGGTTCCAGTTGTTCACCCACCAGATTCATCTTATAGTAGGTTTTATGGAACAGGATGTTGGCCGAACTCCTAGTATCTACAAGCACCTTCCAAATTTTTTATTCCCAATTAGAGGATTGATAATAAGAAGGTCTTCATGTGGATGAATGACATCCTCATAATCTTCTGTGTTGAAAGTCTAGGGGTTTAGAACTTACCATGCTAAGGTTAAGAACGAAAAGGCTATTGATTGAAGTATTTAATGAAGTTAGAATCCCATGTTCGTGTCATATAGTTAATCAATCCTTTTTAAATCTCTTAGTTAATATTCTTAAGTATAATCTCTTAGTTAATTGTAGTTAGAAACAATCTCAATTTGTTAATCGTCTTAGCATTGGATAATAACCATACCATTGTTGCATAAGTGCATTGATTAAAATTAAGCTAAACCAATCTATGTGGGAATGAACTAGAAATAATTATATATTACTTGCGAGCACGTATACTTGCGTGAATATTATCACGTGTTTTCGTCCTAACAAGTTTTTGGCAGCGCTGCCGGGGACTCGATGTTAAGTTTTAGTTTATGTGTTTGTCATCAGTGGTCCTTAAAGTTCATTGACTCGGACATAGTTACTTACTTATTTTCTTGTCGTGTTTCAGGTACTCTAGCGAGTGTGTATGCATACACATTCTCGGACTTGTAAGAGAACTTTGGATCAAGCTGAGGAAGAAGTTGTAGTAGCTAAGGAAGTTTTTGAAGAAGCTCTTATCTAGGAGAAAGTTGAAGAAGAAGAAATTATTACAATGGGAGAACCAGAAGCGAATCCGAAGGCTTTGATGGATTACTCTGAACCACAGATTAATGATATCCAGTCTAGCATTGTTCGACCAGTCATCTCGGCTAATACCTTTGAGATCAAGTCGAGCACGATTCGGATGATACAGAATTTAGTTCAGTTTGGGGGTTCTCCGACAGAAGACCCCAACATGCACATCAAATATTTCATCGAGATCTGCGACACTTTCAAGTTCAATGGAGTTTCTGAAGATGCTATTAAGTTGAAGCTTTTCCCATTCTCTCTGCGGGATAAAGCTAAGTGCTGGTTACATTCTCTACCGCCAGGGTCTATCACCAAATGGGAGGATCTTGCTTAAAAGTTCTTAACTAAATTCTTTCCTATGGCGAAGACTGCGGCAATCAGAAACGCACTTACACAATTTGCTTAGCAATCTGGAGAATCTTTATGTGAGGCTTGGGATCGCTACAAAGAGATGCTTCGAACGTGTCCTCACCATGGGATGCCTGACTGGATGATCATTAACTATTCTATAATGGTTTGGATGCTACTTCTAGACCCATGCTTGATGCAGCATCAGGAGGACCTTGCGGGCTAAAAGCTACGATGAAGCTTATGAATTAATTGAACTAATGGCTGTGAATAAATACTAGAATCCTACTCAGAGACTATCTCAGGGCAAGGTAGCAGGAATTCTGGAGTTAGATACAGCTACTGCTATAACTGCTCAGCTTAAGGCTTTGACGATGAAGGTGGATTCTTTGGCTAATTATGGAGTTAATCAGATCACTAGTGTGTGAGCTTTGTGTTGGTACGCATGAGACAGAGCAGTGCGCTATTTCTAGTGAATCAGCTTAGTCCGTGAGTAACTTTTAAAGGTCGCAGCAGCCTGTTCCATCCACCTATCATCCCAACAACCGCAATCATCCTAACTTCAGTTGGAGCAATTCTCAGAATACGGTTCAACAGCCTTATCAGTAGTATCCAGCAAAACAGTACAACCCTCCTAGTTTTTAGCAAATGCAATACGCACCAAGGCAACAACTCCAGCTGCAGCAATCTAATGAAAAATCTGAATTGGAGGAGTTGAGGCTCATGTGCAAGAGCCAAGCGGTTCCTATCAAGACCTTGGAAAATCAAATTGGAAAAATTGCCAATGCTTTGCTAAATTGTCAACCTGGTACACTCCTTAGTGACACTAAAGTGCCAGGAAAGAGGGGAGCTAAGGAGCAGGTAAAGGTAATTACATTGAGGTCTGGGAAGGTTGCGAATCCCGAACACTCTCAAGTTTCGGATGAAGAATCTGTAGCTGAAGAAGAAGTGCATAAAGAAGCTGAAGTGGAACCAAGGAAGACTACTGTTGAATACACTCCTCCTGAGGGTAATACAAGGGAGAAGCAGATATATCCTCCACCTCCTTTTCCTAAGAGGCTGCAGAAGAAAAAGCTTGATAAGCAGTTTGAGAAGTTTCTGAAGGTGTTCAATAAACTTCATATCAACATACGTTTCGCTGAAGCTTTTGAACAGATGCCTAGTTATGCCAAGTTTATGAAAGGTATTCTCTCTAGGAAGGTGAAGCTTGATGACTTAGAGACCGTTTCTCTTACGGAGGAATGCAGTGTTGTGTTATAACAGAAGTTGCCTTCAAATTTTAAAGATCCTGGAAGCTTCACTATCCCTTGAACCATTGGAAAAGTGTCATTTGACAAATGCTTATATGACTTGGGAGCTAGCATCAATCTGATGCCTTTGTCAATCTTCAAGAAGTTGGACTAACCTGATCCAAAGCCGACTTATATGACCTTGTAGTTAACCGATCGTTCTATTACATATCCACGAGACATTATGGAGGATGTCTTGGTCAAGGTGGACAAACTCATCTTTCCTGCCAATTTTGTAATTCTTGATTTCGAGGAGGATAAGAAGATTCCCATAATCTTGGGAAGACCATTCTTGGCTACGGGCCGAACCTTGATCGATGTGCAGAAGGGTGATCTTACCATGCGAGTGCTGGATCAGGATGTAACTTTCAATGTGTTCAACGTCATGAAATTCCCTACGGCAAATGAGGAGTGCTTAAAAGTGGAGTTGGTTGATTCTGTGGTTACTTCAGAACTTGATCAATTGCTAAGGTCTGATGCCTTAGAAAAGGCCTTGTTGGGGAATTCAGATAGTGAAGATGATGAAGGTGATGAGCAGTTGCAATATCTAAATGCTTCTCCCTTGAAGCGGAAGATGGATATGCCTTTTGAATTTCTTGGAATGGAGGAGCTGAAAAAATCTCCAAAGCACCTCAAGCCATCTATTGAGGAAGCTCCTACCCTTGAGCTTAAACCATTGCCTGAACACTTAAGGTATGTTTTTTTAGGTGATGCATCTACTTTTCCTGTGATTATTGCATCTGACCTTTAAGGTAGTGATGAGGAAAAACTCTTAAGAATTCTAAGAGAGTTCAAATCGGCAATTGGATGGACTATAGCAGATATCATAGAAATCAGCCCTTCTTATTGTATGCATAAAATTTTGCTTGAGGAAGGTAGCAAGCCTACTGTTGAGCAACAGAGAAGGCTTAATCCGATAATGAAAAATATGGTGAAGAAGTAAATTCTCAAATGGCTAGATGTAGGGATCATCTATCCTATTTCTAACAGTTCTTGGGTGAGTCTAATTCAGTGTCTTCCAAATAAAGGAGGTATCATGATTGTAGCTAATGAGAAGAATGAGCTCATTCCTACTCGAACAGTCACAGGGTGGAGAGTTTGTATGGACTATAGGAAGCTGAACAAGGTCACGAGAAAGGACCACTTCCCCCTGTCTTTTATTGATCATATCCTTGACAAATTGGTTGGGCATGAGTACTACTGTCTTCTGGATGGCTATTCGGGTTATAAGCAGATTTGTATCGCTCCAGAGGATCAGGAAAAGACTACATTCACTTTTTAATTTGGTACTTTTGCCTTTAAAAGAGTTTTTTTTTGTTTGTTTGGTGCACCTGCCACATTTCAGAGATGCAAGATGGCTATCTTCTCTGACATGATTGGTCAGAATATGGAAGTGTTGATGGATGATTTCTCTGTGTTTGGTGATTCTTTTGATGAGTGCTTGCAGAATCTTGGCGCAATTCTTAAAAGGTGTGTTGAGACCAATCTGGTTCTCAACTGGGAGAAATGTCACTTTATGGTGCGACATGGCATTATTCTTGGGCACAAGGTCTCTAGTAAGGGTCTTGAGGTGAATAAATCCAAAATGGGGGTCATTGAAAACCTTTCCCCACCAATTTCTGTTAAGGGAGTCCGCAACTTTCTTGGTCATGCGGGTTTCTATAGGCGGTTCATCAAGGACTTCTCTAAAATCTCTAAACCCTTGTGCAATTTTCTAAGAGAAGGATGTCCCGTTCAATTTTAATGACGAGTGCCTAGCTGCTTTTGAGTTCTTGAAGAAGAGTTTGATCACGGCACCTGTCATGACTGCACCTGATTGGAATGAACCTTTTGAGATGATGTGCGATGCAAGTGACTATGCAGTTGGAGCAGTTCTTGGGCAGAGAAAGAACAACATATTTCATGTGGTCTACTATGCTAGTAAGACCCTCAATGATGCTCAACTGAATTATACTACTATTGAGAAAGAATTTGGCCATTGTCTACGGTTTTGAGAAGTTTCGATCTTATTTGCTTGGGACGAAGGTGACAGTTTTCACTGATCACGCTGTGATTCGTTATCTCGTCTCGAAGAAGGACTCGAAGCCTAGATTGATTAGATGGGTTCTTTTGCTTTAGGAATTTGAATTAGAGATCAAGGACAGAAAAGGTACTGAGAATCAAGTCGCTGATCATCTCTCGCATTTGGAAGACCCAAGTGCAACTTCACAAGATAAGACATTGATAAATGAGTCTTTTTCCGATGAGCAGCTGTTTGGGATACAAGAAGAAGAATCATGGTTTGTCGATATTGTGAACTACCTTGTGAGTAATATCATGCCTTCAGATTTATCTTATGCTCAAAGAAGAAGTTTCTTCATGAGGTGAAGTGGTACATGTGGGATGAACCATATCTGTTTAGGCAAGGAGCTAACCAAATCATCAACAGATGTATTCCGTACAGCGAAACGGGGGGGATCTTGTGAGACTGTCATTCGACTGTTTATGGAGGCCACTATGGTTCAGAGAAGACAACAGCTCATATTTTTCAAGTGGGATTCTTCTGGCCTACATTGTTTAAGGATGCGCATCACTTTGTTTTGAAGTGTGATCGATGCCAGCGTGTGGGCAATATGTCCAAGAGGGATGAAATGCCTCTTAATGTGCTTCTCAAGGTTGAAGTCTTTGATGTTTGGGGAATCGACTTCATGGGGTTGTTTGTCTCATCTTGCAATAATCAGTATATCTTGTTGGCAGTTGATTATGTCTCGAAATGGGTTGAAGTCAAGGCTTTACCGACAAATGATGTGAAGATAGTGCTTAATTTTCTTTATAAGCAGATATTCACATGATTTGGGACTCCAAGAGTCATAATCAGTGACGAGGGATCGCATTTCTGCAATCGCAAGTTCACTGCTATGATGCAAAGGTATAATGTGAATCATCGCATTGCTACAGCCTACTATCCTCAGACTAATGGTCAAGCTGAGGTGTCTAACAGAGAGATCAAGCATATTCTGGAGAAATTTGTGTGTCCATCAAGGAAGGATTGGTCTTTGAAGCTTGATGAAGCTGTTTGGGCATATAGAACAGCATCAAGACTCCGTTAGGTTTGTCGCCATTTCAGTTGGTTTATGGTAAGGGGTGTCATTTGCCTGTGGAGCTCGAGCATAAAGCATATTAGGCTTTGAAGAAGTTGAACCTTGATTTGGATGCAGCTGGTAAGAAAAGAATGCTTCAATTGGATGAACTCGACGAATTTTGACTTCAAGCGTATGAAAACAATAAAATGTATAAGGAGAAAGTCAAGAGGTGGCACGATAGGGGTCTGGTGCTTAAAACATTTGTGCTGGGGCAGCAAGTTCTTTTGTTCAACTCTCGTCTCCGTCTTTTTCCTGGGAAATTGAAGTCAAGATGGTCCGGGCCTTTCATAATCAAAAACTGTGTTTTCGCATGGAGCTGTGGAGATTTTTGAGAATGATCCAGGCCAAGTGTTCAAAGTGAATGGACAGAGGTTGAAGCACTACTATGGGGATACGGAAAACTGTGAGGTGGTTAGTACTATTATATTATCTACTTAATCTTGAGATTCCACATCAAGCTAACGACATAAACCAAGCGCTTCTTGGGAGGCAACCCAAGTTTGTTGTACATTAGTAGATAGAGGAAGAAGGAAAAAAGGAGAAAAACACAATAAAATTCAGAAAAACAGAAAAATTCAGTGCCAATTACAGTAGCACGGCGCGCCCGCGCCGTGCTGCGAAGCGGGGCGGCCGATCTAATTTGACAGAAACTGTGCGCGCCCGCGCTGCCTGGCGGGGTGGCCACGTTGGATTGGCAGAAGCACGGCGCGCCCGCGCTGAGGTAGCACGCGGCCGCGCTGGGTCCCTGATCCTGAAAAAAATAAAACAGAAATTCAGGAATTTGAAGGCAAAATCAATTCCTACCCAAATTTTACTCTCCCATATCCCATATTTCCATCTCCAAATTAAACCCATTATTCCCATTATTCCCATAATCAATTTCCACTTCTTTTCCATAACTAATTTTCTCCCAATCTCCTATATATACATACACTTATACACAAACTCCTCCATCACTTCTCAAACTCTCAAACACACAAATCTCTCTTACAAACTTCGATTCTCTCAAGCTTATTCAATCTCAATGGCACCAAAAAGACAACGAACCCAAGTTAGCAGCAACACCACTAATTCTTCGAGTGCGGGTGGTGTGAGGCCTAGGTTTTCAACTCTCAAGGCTGAGGCGGAGTATGCGAGGCTGTTTTCGAAGCCTATAGCCAAGGAGCGTGTTTTCTGCCATCGGAGAAAGATGGTAAGTTGTTGGAGATGATCTTGGAGATGGGTTGGGTTGCTTTTTGCGAGAAACCCGTTGTTGTTCCCATGAGTGTGGTGCGTGAGTTCTACGTGAATGCTAAGGCGGAGAAGAATGGTTACACGGTGGTTAGGGGGATGACTGTGGAGTATAGTGTTGAGGTTATTCGTAGGGCGATTGAGTAGCCCGAGAGGAGACCAAAATAGGAGAATTGGAATGAGAAGAATCCGGAGGAGTTTAACTTGGATTTGATTGTTGCTACCCTGTGTGTGCCTGAGACTCATTGGAAGTTTAAGAAGGGTACGAACGAGTATCCCACATTTCCTGCCTCGTGCATGAATAGGTTTGCACGTGCATGGAATTCTTTTATTTGTGCTAACATCATGCCATCTTCTCACGTGTATGATGTTACTGTGGAGCGTGCACGTCTGTTGTGGGGGATTCTTTAGGGAGACTATGTGGATCTTGGGATGGTTATCTATCAGGGTATTTTGAGGTTTCTTCGAGGGAGTACTACGGGTTCTATACCCTATGCGTCCATTGTGACGAGGTTGTGTGTGGCGGTTGGTGTTCATTGGGCCGCACATGAGTAGCTGTAGCTCCCGAGTGCCCCGATTGATAGTTTGACACTGTTGAATATGCAGGAGTGGTATGGTGGGAAGCCCGATCCTAAGGGGCTTGGATATTCTTATGACCATCTGCCAGGTGGAAGGCCAGCTCCTCAGGCATATGATGGTGGCACGATGTAGGCGAGAAGAGCAGCTTGGAGAGCTGAGTTGGGAGAGGCCGGTCCTTCGGGATCACAGCAGCAGCAGCAGCAGGAAGCACATGGCAGTACTAGGATGAGTTCAGCGCAATATAGGTGCTTGTTGAGGAGGATGGATGCGATGCATGACATTCATAGTCGCTCTGCACATGACCTTACCCAGGATTTGGGGACTGCATTGAGAGCCACAGGAGTTGATATCCAGCGGCCAGTATTCGGTGATGATTCTGTATATCTGCCTCCAGACACTCCCGACACTCCACCCCTTGTGGGTGATGACCCTGATTCGGAGTAGGTATGTCTGGATCCTTGTTATTACCTTCACTGAGGATAGTGAATATTTTAAGTTTGGGGGTAGTAGTTAAAGATTATGCGTTTTATGTGAGTCTCATATAGTTTGCATATTCATGCTAGTTTAGTTCATATAGTTGCATATTTACCATGTAATAGTTTTTTTATTTATTTTTCCATTATTTTGTATGATAGTTTGTTCATATAGTTTCATGCATTTGCATTATAGCATGATCCCTTAGATGATTTTTCCGATTGATTCATGATATTGATGTTAGTGTAGTGATTCCATGCTTAGTGATGTTAGTCTTATCGAGTTGATTTTCATGCTAGAGACAATTGTATTTCACTAAGTCTTACTGGTTGCTTAAGTGCTAGATCATGGTCATGGTTTATTTTTTTGTCAAGGTTTAATCACTTATTTATATTTAGAATTTAGGATACTCTGTTAATGATAAAATAACATGGAGGCAGGGTTGAACGAGATGGAGCGAAACGCACTCGTTCGAAAATTTGAAAAAAAAAAGAGAAAAAATATGTGATTATGCATAATTGATCACGAGTGGGCTCTTTAATACTCAACTTATTAAGTTCTTAGGGAACTTTGTGCCTAGTGACCTAATGCTTTTATAGTTTGAGATCCACTAACCTAACGTTCGCTACATGGGTATTATTGTATAAATCTTTTGTGGACCTCACTCATTGCACTGTCAAATAAGCATATTTGTGTTGTTTAGGTGTTGTGAATAAAAGCATGAATCCATGTAAAACTCGGATATAAGAATTGAAGTGATATAAGTTATTTTGAGTTTAGCTTTTATTCTATTTATAACCTTGTGATTACTTTAATGAGTAGTGAGTCATGATTATTGATCTAGTTGTGATAGTAAATCTGTAAGCATTTGTGCACACACACGTTTCTTGTAATAACCCCCAAAATTTTGAACTTTTTGTAACCCTTATGAATAGTGTTTTAGCTGAATGAGATAACTTTTCATGCCACACTATGTAGGGGTTCTGTTATGGATATTCTGAGATTTTATTAGTACTCTATATGGTATATAAGTGTATGTAAAGATCGTCAGAATCCAATTTCGAACACTTTGATTTTTCCCGGAAATCCACTAGATACGGAAAGAATTGAGTATGAGGTAACAGGATAAAAAGGATTTAAATTAAAGGATTATAAGAGAGGATCATAAAAGGAATATAATATATTGAGAAAGATTAAGGGAACCTAAGTAATAAGATCCCGGGTATGATCCCTCAAACGATAAACGAAAACGAAAGTTAAGCGAACCGTATAACAGATCAGCGGTCATTAGGCAAACAATTAGGAAGTTAATCAAAGGGATTAGAGAGGATGATGTCACCCAACCAATAGAAAGAGGACAAAGGAGGGATGATGACATCACAAAGTGACACAAGCATGACATAAGGAGGAAGGAGATGTGGATGGTTATTAACCACACAAAAATCAAGGTTAAATTGGTAATTAACCAAAAACAAATCAAACATTCAACCAACCAAGCCAAACAATTCATTTTTCATCAAAACAAGAACACAAGGCATTTTATTTTCTTCATGCTCTCGGCTTTTTACTATTTCAAAGAAAACAAAATTCAAAACTCAAGATCAAAGCTTCCTAAATTGGTAAGATAATTCCCTAGTCATCCTTATGCATAGTTATGGCCATCTTATGAGTTTAAGCCTTCAATTCTTTCTCAATTTTCTTCAATAAATCAATGAAGAAGACAATGAATAGTGACTTCAAGAATTTTAACTTGATTTTCTTATTTTTCCTTTAAGATCCAAGCTTTCCTAAGACTCCTCAAGGCTTCCTAAGGCTTCTTAGCTACTCACACCACTTCAAGGAAGGTATATCATCTCCAAACCCTAGCTTTAATTTGTATATTAGGTTTATTTTGGTTGTTAGAGTAAAGAGTAGCTTGAAACTTGTTTGTTTAAGATTTGGGTTGGAATGGTGGTGATTGATTTGTTGAAATCTTAAGATTTGGTTAAAGAATGTAGTATAGTTTAAATTCAAGTTTTAGGAGTAAGTAAATGGATTATAATGAGTTGGTTTGGGGCTGTTGTAATGTATTTTGGATGGAGTTTTGATTGGGTTGTGAATTGTGGTTTTTTTGAGTTGGTTTAAATTTGGGAAATTGCGTAAACATAGCCGTCGTAATGTCCGATTTACTTTAGACTGCTTTTGTTCATAACATTAGGACCCGAGAACCACCTGCTAGATGTTGACCATTGCCATATTTAGATATTTCATGTTACGAGCTTCGTTTTGATATGTAGTTCGTTTGATTCCGATGTACGGTTTAGGAGAAACGACCGTTTTAAGTAACGGCGTTTCGCGAACGAAACTTTTCCCCTCGCCTTACTTTGAAACATAGGTTAAAGACCAAAAAGGGTTAATTAGTGTAGGAAACAATTATGGTAAGTGTGTTAGGCAGTTGGTAAGACACTCGCGAAAGAATCGCCTTAAAACTCGTAATGGTTAATTTATTAAAAATGGTGGAGCCGAGGGTACTCGAGTGACTTAAGAGAATCAGTAAGCACAAAACAAGCGTTAGAGTCTAAGTTAGTTAAAGTATAGATTTACAAGTGACTTTGGTTTAATTCCAACTTACTTGTTGTTTATAGGTTACCAGACTCGTCCCGAGCCTTTTATCACCCCCAGTCGCTCAGGCAAGTTTTCTACCCGTTATAACTGTTGTTGTGATGTATATGTGTATATGCATGATCTTGCGATAAATGCATATTTGTTATTAGCAAAATCTTGCGATATATTGTAGCATGTGATATGGTACATATGCATGCCTGTTTCGTATTCTTGCCATATATATCTGTTGGTTCAGTTGATAATACTTATGCTAGAGAATAGCGGTAATTTGCATATACCCTTAGTATAGGGACCCAAAGGTGAAAACATTTTCTAAAACCGGGAGTCGAGGATCCCGAGTAGATTTTATATATATATATATATATATATATATATATATATATATGGTTATAGTTTTCACAACTATTAATCGAATAAGGGTTATTCGATAACTTTATATTATTTATTGAATATTATTTCGAATATTCATTCGAGGGCTTATGACTCCTTTTATTTTATTATTTGAATATTATTTGAATATTCATTTGAGGATGTATGACTCCTTTATTTTATTTAATGAATATTATTTATAATATTCATTCGAGGTATTATGACTCCACTTATTACTGAAATATATTCTTTATTTTATTAAAGAATAAGGTGTCAATAATCAAACTTATTTTCGATTATTCAAATAAAGATAGTACTTTCATATAAGTATATCTTTGGTTATTTAATATCCATTTCAAGTATAAGTTTTAAAACTTCTACTTCGATTATTTTTATAAGGATTATCTTTATGAGAATATTATTTAAATAATAATATTCAGATATTTTCTAATATATCGGAACTGATTTATTTTAATAAATCAGCAGTACTCCAAACATTCTTAAAAATGTTTTCGAGTCTTTAAAATGATTTTTAAAGTTAGAGTGGACCCAAAACTCATTTTTTTATATTTAAGATCTTCCTTTCAAAGGGGATTTAAATACTCGCTCAAAACCTGGGGGATCCAGCTCTGTGGTGCATTTTACATTCGCAACGTGGTTGCTGTTTTGAGAAAACAAATGAATTGATTACTTACCCAACATTCGGGAAGTAAGCCCATCTAATTGAGTCGGCATAAGCGACAGGCCGGGGTACGGTCTATCAAAGTGTAAGTGGCTGGGTGGCAGTCCATCAACGCGTAAGAGGCCGGGTGGCGGTCCAGCACAAGGTCCTTATGTGGCCAGGGTGATGACCGGTGGGGGATTCATCCATCTACTAGTAGAAAAGGTTACTTATTGGTATCTTTGCCTGATCAGCAAGATATCGGGTTTATGCCAAAATTCTTTTCCTTTCCAAAATTCATTGGATGTTACAAACTCTGTTCATACTTTACATAACAGAGGTTCCAGGAAATGTTTAAGAGATATATATGTGGATATATATCGGGACTAAATAAAGTATCTCGTAACTTTATTTCATTCAATAATATTTCAAAGATTGAATCTATTCAAGGCTTAACTTGTGGTCTCATCTATGGGATGACCTTTTTTAAACCTATAATACTTTGAACAGTGGTAGTTCAAGTAGCCTTATAAATGATATAAGTATAGTGAAATATTTGGTAACTTCATCTTCCTTTAAGCTTATATCCAGTAAGTAATTATCTTACTTTTGATAAAGGTTTTCAGTAAGTTATCTATTAGATACTTGCATTATTGATTACACTATATATTATCTTGAGAGCTGTAATGCTCACTCTTGCTTTATTTCTTCATCACACAACAACAGTTAGGAAGGATGGCCAAACTCCAGCAGACCCAGCGCAAGAGCGTGGGAAGCGCCCCGCGCCTTCCCGTTGAGATCATAGCTGCTATAGCTGCAGAGGTAGATCTATCTGTAGATCAGACCATCTACTTTTGAGAATTAATTATGTAAATTATAACTTGTGGCAGATAATGGCAATTAATTGTAAACTTATTAAGTAATCATTTTGGGTTGTAATAACTTTTAAATTGTGGATTCAAAGACTTGTACTTATTTCAATTTCATCTCTGAGACTATAACGGGTTGTGGTGTGTGTTAGTGTGGGGTCACAGCATAAGGTTATTTATTATTAATTAAGTGAAGTGATAATGTGGAAAGAAAGACCGTGACGACCCGGATCCCTGACCCCGGATCTGGGGGTGTTACATTTCTTGCTTGTAAGTTGATTAGTGGGATTTGATTGATCTTTGTGCGAATAACTGCATTTGTTGAGATTTTGCTTGTTGGTTAGTTAAGTTATTCTATGGGGATCATTGCATTCATATTAGTTGCATTCATGCATTTTTATTTCTTATTCTTTGAGTCTGTTTATGCTTGAGGACAAGCATCGGTTCAAGTTTGGGGGTATGTTAAGTGGCATTTATGTCACTTAGAATGCTCTATAAAGGCTTGAATTGACGTTTTGTACTCAAGTTATTTGTGTATTTGATATGTTTTTGTAGCATTTTTGCATTTCAGGCATAAATAAAAGATCCAGGTGATTTGGCATTGTTTTGATGCTAATATGGTGTTAAGAATGTGTCAAGAAGATTGCTCGTGAAAAGATCAACTCAAACCAGCAAGAAAAGCATAAGTTGGGATTTTCTCCAGAGAGTCAGCGCGCCCGCGCTGTAGTAGCGCGAGCCCGCACCAGGATTACAGAAGTGCAGCGCGCCCGCGCTGGTGAAGCGTGCGGCCGCGCCGAGTCGAATTCCAGGAATCCTGTTTCTACTCTGATTTTGATCCGAAGGACTTCTAATCTGCATGGGATTCTATATATACATAACTTATGTTCGTTTTTCAGAACAAGACGTACCAGAGCTTAAGGAGAAGGCGTAAAAAGACCGTAGAGCACAATTCAACCAAGGCGAAGAGGATCTAATTTATTATTGTGATTCTATTTTTTAAGTTGTAACTTTGGATGCTAGTTTTCTTGATTGTGAACCTATACTCTTGTTTCGAACTTGTTTTATTTATTCAGTATAAAGACTATATTTATTATACCATACTTTCATTGGAACCCACGTTGATGATGAGTCCGATTATGGGCTAATCGTTATCGTGGGGTTCTGACGGATTTATTTATAGATTTCTTTAGTTAA
Organism: Apium graveolens; assembly: GCF_009905375.1. Lineage (NCBI taxonomy): Eukaryota > Viridiplantae > Streptophyta > Magnoliopsida > Apiales > Apiaceae > Apium > Apium graveolens. Next base: position 275,481,098 of record NC_133651.1, on the reverse strand, counting down.
TTTGTTCGATGCCTTAGTGTGTGGTGATTGTATGATATCCTAGTATTGGTTGTGCTTATTTGTCTTATGAGCGTCGCGAACTTATAAGATAGCGTGTTAATCTCTAATAAAGCGAAAGTGAATTTAGAGGTTTAGAACTTGCCATGCTAGCATAGGTTCATGTATTTGTTATGCATGATTTGTAGGTAATTTTAACCATCTTACTTGCACTATGTAATCACGATAGATAAATTGTGTATTAAACCGTTATGTTGTCAAATTCTATAGACATATAGGGTCTCAATATAATTGGTGTCTATTCAGCCTCTATCTCTTTTGTGGATGTCTGGTAGTATGGTATTCGTGCAACAAAAGTTGACGTTTATCAGTTTCGTGTTATCTATTAGTGTTATCACCATTGCTTGCTAAGGTTAAGAACGAAAAGGCTATTGAATAAAGTATTTAATGAAGTTAGAATCCCATGTTTGTGTCATATAGTTAATCAATCCTTTTCAAATCTCTTAGTTAATATTCTTTAGCATAATCTCTTAGTTAATTGTAGTTATAAACAATCTCAACTTGTTAATCGTCTTAGAATTGGATAATAACCATACCATTGTTGCATTAGTACATTGATTAAAATTAACCTAAACCAGTCTCTGTGGGAACAAACTAGAAATAATTTTATATTACTTGCGATCACGTATACTTGCGTGAATATTAGCGCGTGTTTTCGTCCTAACAATTACATTATTCAAGTTATTTAAATAATAATAATATTTAGTTGATATATAGTATGTAATTTTATTATAATTTTGATTGTTGGTTTGCTTCTTTAGATCGAAGCTCCCATAAAATTTGACTATAAGTCAGGCCCGAAATTAATCGAGGGACAAAGAAAAGGAACGAAAGGAAGAGAAATGCGGAAAGTTTAAGAGGAATGAGAATAGAGGGTTGGGCGTCTAAGGAAAAAAAGATAAAATTTTGAACTAATTCAAGAGCCAACATGTGTTAGCCCCGAGCTTAGCATATTATGCAAAGAAGAGAAGGGAAGGAATTTCCACTTTAATCCCCTCGATGTGGGACAAGTAAATTTAGTCCATTGAAATGACAAGTGTTCCAAGTGTAATAATTATGATCCTAAATAGATCCTACACCTGCTTATATAGAGAATTTTAGACAACTAGTTTCACACCATTTCGATGTGGGACAATATCATGTTTTAAACATTCAAACACATTTTAGTGCCCTGTGTTTTTCTTGCATTTTAAAAAGTATGAACTGATTTTCCTTGCATTAGTAATGCTCCAAATATTTTATATTTTTTATATTATTTCGGCTGTAGAGCCCAAATAAAAGTTGATATAATTTTAATACTTAAAACCCAAGCCCCTTAAATAGAGTGGAGAGGTGGTTCTTTTCAAAACTCCCTCAATGTGGGATAAGTTTGAACTTGTCTTTGAGAGTTGTGAACTATAACTCAAAACTCATAGAGTTGTAGTAAGTTTTAGAAACATAATCAAGTCAATGTGGGACTAAATTGGACTAGTTAACTAGTTTAGATCAAACTCTAAATCTAGTTATCTTGATAAAAAGAATTTTAAATTATTTAAGGATTTTGACTTAGTGAAGCCAAAAGAAATCCATTTAGGATTTGTTAAAAATAAATTTCTTGCTACTCTACCCATTATATAGGAAAAGAGTATAACCTTGTGTCTATTTATTCTCGATGTGGGAACCAAGAATGTTAAATGATGAAACTTTGATCATTAAATGATGACACTTTGATCATTAAATGATGATTAATTTGATTTGAATGTGTTAGGTCAAACACACTGTAGAAGGGGGTTGAATACAGTGTTTATCAAAATCAAATCGAATATAATAACAAATAAAACAGATTTTATTCAACACAATAAACTCTGTTACAATATGGAACTGTCCTCTCTCAGTGATGAACAATTTATCAGGAGAGTTGCTAGGGTTACAATGAATAATAACTTCGATTATGATAACACATATAGTGTAAACCCTATGTTTATGTTTATATACTACACAGTTACAAGATAAATTCTAATTGATATTGAATATGATTCTGCTTCCTAAAATATATCAACTAGTTATCTTTTCTTCCAAGTATTCTATTCTTCATAGAATTCCTTCTTCACGCATATCTCTTCTTGCGTTTGTCTTGATCTTCTTTCCTTTCAATCAGCCGCCTTCCTTATCTGAAAGTCTCCTTAAGTCCTGATATTATCTCCTGATAAATATCACCTGATAACTTAAGTTCTGACAACTTAAGTTCTGACTTCAGTATAAGTACTGATTTGTCCTGTTAAGTTAGATCTGAAAACTAAACACAAATCATATTAATCATGACATTATCAAATATATCTAACAATCTCCCCCAACTTGTAAATTAGCATAACATACAAGTTTAATAGATATTTGATGATGTCAAAAACATTAAGTACAAATGCATGAAAATTTGACTAGATAACTACAACTTACAGTCCTTGTGCTTTACCATCCTCAAGGTCTGATAACAGCTTCAGTCAGTATACACATCAAAATTTAAGCAGTTGTAGATCTTTGACTTGGCTTCAATTACCGATCTCTTTGATATCAGGAGTTATTCTGAGATAGTTCTTTAACAAACATCTCTCAACATATTCCAGTTCATTAATCATCCTCCTTTTAGCATTCTTCAATAAAGATAGCAGCCCTGAGATCATTTATTCTAGCTTTCCTTATGTCCTGATCTAGTCTAATTAAATATGCCTTGTCAGACTCAAGATTGAATTCCACAGCCTTATAACCCAGAAAAGTAGTTATAATCTTGGCAGAGTTAGGCTTCATCCCGACAATATCACCTTTGTGATCTCTGTACTTGGGACAGTATGTGCTATCAGACTTTACAGAATAAAGCTTTTTCTGTCTTTGAATTTGAGTCTTGAAATAATTTGCAGCACCATCTGTTAATCTGTTCTTCACTTGAAGTAAGAATAGAACATGTTCCAGTTCCTCAAAATACTTCAGTGGTATAGAATTCTGCCTAATATGGTATACCTTTCCATCTGTCATAAAATATAACAAGATGTGTTCTTTTAAAAATGTATGGTAAACCATCTGTACAGATTCAAGCTGATTCAATCTTTCAGGAGTAGCTACAACACCTGGTTCACTTGGATCATTGGTTGTGTTCTGTATTCTTCTTTCATCAGCACTACCCAATCCAAATTTATCTATGGCTTCTTTTCTTGTAACAACTCTTACTTCAAAACCACATGTTGCAGTCTTCAAAGATTGAGTCTGTTTAGCTTTGGTGAATCCTGGTAGGAGTAACTTTGAAGGTTTAACATGAGCAATGTCAGAGGTTTCCCTTTCCTTATCTTCTGATATCAAGCCAACTTGAGCTAAGTCAGAGGTTGTTTGCTTCACTGTTATATCAGAACTTACTATATCTTGACTCTGAACAACATGAGCCATGTTAGAGGTTGTTTGAGAAATCTTCCTTTTTATCAGAGTATGACTAGCATCTTCATCAAATATTTCTTCATCCATAAATGGCACATAAACCTTTACAGGTTCATCAACTTTTTCTTTGCCCTTGGACCTTGGATCTATCTCCACTTGTGATTTGGCTTTAGTTGCCTCAGGATTTGTCCTTTGTTTTATCACAATGCCTTTAGCCTTAGGAAGTTGAAGTTTCTTTTCAACAACAGAAGCTTCAGATTTGGAGTTGACTTTTTCTAACTTAAGTCTAGCTTCTTCTTCCTTTAGACTCTCAAAGTCCATTCCTGGATTTTCTTTCACAAATAACTGTCTTGAAATTTCCTCATCAAGTTCCAGATGTTCATCAGAACTTATCCTTTTACCAGTGTCAGAACTTATTCTTCTCCCAGTATCAGAACTTGTTCTTTGACTTGTAGTTCCAGCTTTGCTTGATGAAAAACCTTTACCTTGACCATGACCTCCACCCATTCTAGAGTTTCCCTGTGATAAGGATAAATAAATCCTGATTTTATTAATAATGGGCTGCTGGACCCAATAAGAAGATGTATGATATTCAGACCAGAAAGGTTAAGCCTGATGGACCAGATCAGGCCTGGTGGAATAAAAAAGGCCCAAAAGCCCTGATTATTAATTAATTTCGTAATTAATTAATAAGGGAAAAATCAGCTGTTGAGAAGAGTCCTGATAAGGATATAAATCCTTATAGATAAGCCTCAAGGGGACCTAAAAGGATAAGGGATCAGTTTCCTACTATCTAGGACTCCAAAGTCCATTCTAATTATGAGACTTGCCCACCAAGTCTTCTATACCAAGTCCAATTCAAGGACCACCAACATCTATATAAGGGGCCTCACCCCACAAATCAGAACTACGTTTTTTGGCTTGATTCTCTAATTCACAGAGATACGTAGGCATCTCGTAAAGGCAGATTGAGTCACGAAACACGAGAGCAGCCATTAAAGGCCTTGAGCTCCCGAATCTTAGTATTAAATACAGCAAGTGATCACCTTGGTTTTTTATCCACAACATTTGGCACCGTCTGTGGGAAACACAACAACAACCATGGCGAGAACACGGAGAACAATTGGAGCTCTAGAGGAAGGAACACCATCAGAGACAACCCAGGTGATTTCATCAACCGTGGAGGTTCCTCCCCATTCAACTTATGCATCTACTCAGGGGGAAGCCCAGACAGGGGCAACTCAACCTCAGCCACAAGGGACAACTCCCCCGACTATTCAAGGTACGAATCCTCAAGTTCAACAGTTACATATACCTGTGAATTCTCGACCCGTCGGGTATGAATATTCAACTATTGTTACTACTAACCCCCCTTATGGGATGCCCCTTCACCCTGAGGTTGGAGGAAGCGGATATGCTGGGCGAAGCGAAGCACGAGGGCGGTCGCCCCCCTATATACGAGGTTTGGATCCTATCCCTGAGAATCGGGAATTTTCTGGTCCATACACTGAGAGAGACTCCGAATCTTCGGATGATGAAGTGGCCCCGAGAAGGAGGCGTCCTGGAAAAGAGCCAATGGCCGATGGAAGGCAACGCCCCAAAAGCACCCCAGGGGCGAATCCCCAAGAAGTGCAGGAAAAGATCAGGGCTCATGAGGCTGAAATCCAAAGGATGAGGCGTGATTTGGAGGCTCACCAAGCCACCAGACCCCACATACCTCCTAGGGGGAGAAATCCTCCTCCTATCATAGACCTGGATGGTCCGGTAAGAAGAAGGGCTGCTGTCCCAAGAACTGATCCAAGCAATCTCCTTCCCCTTGGAGATCCTGATGATCCAACTCCACCCTTCACAGAAGAGATAATGAATGCCCATATCTCAAGGAAATTCAAGATGCCCACTATCAAAGCCTATGATGGCACGGGAGACCCCGCTAATCATGTTAGGACATTCTCTAATGCACTGCTGCTGCAACCCGTGAATGATGCTATAAAATGTCGGGCCTTCCCTCAAACCCTGTCGGGTATGGCTCAAAGATGGTACAGTCGCCTACCCCCAAATTCTATTGGATCATTCAGAGAGTTAAGTCAGGCTTTTATTAAGCAATTCATCAGTGGAAGAGTCCATGAGAAAAGTTCAGCATCTCTTATGAGTCTTGTGCAGGGAGCTAAGGAATCCTTAAGAGATTACCTGAATCGTTTTACGAAGGAGGCTTTAAAAGTCCCAGACCTTGATGATAAGGTAGCCATGATAGCACTGCAACAAGGAACTAGGGATGAGTTTTTCAAGATGTCTTTGGCCAAACGACCCCCTGAGAGCATGTTGCAGCTCCAAGAGAGGGCAGGGAAGTATATCAAGGTTGAAGAAAGTATGAGAAAGACCGTAGTAAGTAATAAGCCCACTGGAGGCAAGAAACGAAAAACTGATTTGGAGTATATCGCTAAGGACAAATATCCTAGAACCGAACAAAACCCTGATTCAATCCCCAAGAAGGGAGGACCTGGGCAAAAGTTCACTGAATACGCTAAGCTGAATGCTCCCAGAAGTCAGATTTTGATGGAGATTGAGAAAGACAGAGATATTCGCTGGCCTAAGCCCTTGAAAGCTGATCCCGCCAAGCTAGATAAGGGCAAGTATTGCAGGTTTCACAAAGATGTTGGCCATGACACCGATGAGTGTAGGCAATTGAAAGATGAAATTGAGTTTTTGATTCGAAAAGGAAGATTGAACAAGTATACTGGAGATGGAGGGGACAGAAATAATAATGGAAGGAAGAACTTTGAAGATCGTAGGAGGGACCAAGACGATCAGGGGCGAAACCCCCAGCCTAGAGGACCAGTTATAAACACCATTTATGGAGGGCCGAGACCTCGAGGGCCTGTGATAAACACGATCTTTGGAGGTCCAACTGCTGCTGGATTGTCCAAAAATTCCAGAAAGGCATATACTAGAGAGGTTATGCATATTGTTGGAGAAGCCCCGAAGAGGGCCAGGACAGAAGTAACATTGGCTTTTGATGATTCCGACCTAGAGGGTGTGAAGTTTCCCCATGACGACCCGCTGGTCATAACACCAATAATAGGAAATAGCCCGGTTAAGAGGGTCCTTGTGGATAATGGTGCTTCTGTGGATATCTTGCTCCATGACACCTTTCTAAGGATGGGGTATAACGACTTCCAGTTGACACCAACCGACATGCCGATATATGGATTTGCTGGAGTAGAATGTCCTGTGGAAGGGATAATCAAATTGCCAACCACCATAGGTACGGAGCCAAGGCAAGCAACGCAGATGCTGGATTTCGTGGTGGTAAAGGCTAGTTCAACTTATAATGCTATCATGGGGAGAACAGGGATACATGCCTTCAAGGCAGTCCCCTCTTCCTACCATTCAGTCATGAAGTTTCCCACCCGGAACGGGATTGGAGAAGAAAGAGGAGATCAAAAAATGGCTAGAAGCTGTTATGTGGCCTCTTTGAGGGCAGATGGAGTCGGGGGGCAGGTTCTTCCTATTGAAGATATGGATGTTCGAGAAAATGATGAGAATAGAGGAAGGCCAGTAGAAGAATTGGTCTCGGTTCCTTTAGACCCCGAGAATCCTGAGAGGACAATTTTCATTGGAGCCACATTAGAGGAGCCCCTTAAAGGGAAGTTAGTGAAATTTTTGCAAGAAAATAGTGATGTGTTTGCATGGTCAGCAGCTGATATGCCAGGCATAGACCCGGAGTTAATTACTCACAAGCTAAACGTAGATCCAAGCCGGAAGACAGTGAAACAAAAGAAAAGAAATTTTGCCCCAGAAAGACAAGAGGCTATAAAGCAGGAAGTGGAAAAGCTCTTAGAGGCTGGTTTCATTGAGGAGATTCAATTTCCGGAGTGGTTAGCAAACCCTGTAATGGTGAAGAAGGCTAATGGAAAGTGGAGGATGTGTATAGACTTCACCGATCTGAATGATGCATGCCCCAAAGACTGTTTTCCGCTGCCTAGAATTGATACTTTGATTGACGCCACCGCTGGACATGAGATGCTGAGTTTCATGGATGGGTTTAGCGGATACAACCAGATCAAAATGCATAAGGATGACATTCCAAAGGTATCATTTATCACTGACTTTGGTGTTTATTGTTATCTTGTTATGGCGTTTGGTCTCAAGAATGCAGGAGCCACCTATCAAAGGTTGGTGAATAGAATTTTTAAGGATCTTATTGGTAAGACTATGGAAGTCTATGTTGATGACATGTTAGTCAAGAGTCTAGTAAAGACTGATCATATAGCCCATTTAAGGGAAGCTTTTGAGGTCCTGAGGTACCACAAGATGATGTTGAATCCGACGAAGTGTGCTTTCGGAGTAGGATCTGGAAAATTCTTGGGATTGATGGTCTCGAAGAGGGGAATTGAGGCAAACCCCGATAAAATAAAGGCAATCCTGGACATGGAACCCCCCAAAACTGTCAAGGATGTTCAGAAGCTCACAGGAAGGGTCGCTGCGTTAGGACGATTCATCTCCAAGTCAGGAGACAAGTGCTTGTCATTTTTCAAGTCACTAAAGAACATCAAAGACTTTGTATGGAGTGAGGAAAATCAGAAGGCATTTGAAGAGTTAAAGAAGTATATGGGCCAGGCCCCATTGTTGGCCAAGCCAGTTCTGAATGAAGTTTTATTCTTGTACTTAGCTATTTCGGAGAGCGCCTTGAGCGCCGTGTTGGTTAAGGAGGAACTGAAAGTCCAGAAACCCGTATACTATGTCAGCAAAATTTTGCATGGTGCTGAGTTGAATTATTCAGCCATTGAGAAATTCGCTTTAGCCTTGGTAATGGCTTCAAGAAAGCTGCGTCCTTATTTTCAAGCTCACCAAATTGAAGTGCTAACAAATCAGCCACTAAGAAATATCATTCACAGTCCCAAGGCAAGTGGGAGACTGATTAAGTGGGCAATAGAGTTGGGAGAATTCGATCTCAAGTATAAGCCACGTACGGCCATAAAAGCCCAGGCACTAGCTGACTTCGTGGTGGAATGCACCATACCCAACCAAGAAGTCGGGGGGCAGGAAGATACCATACCTCAAGACAAGGGAGTCGACAATGGGGACAAGGAGAAAGAATATTGGGTTCTCTATTTTGATGGAGCATCAAAAACAAATTCCAGTGGAGCAGGGTTGGTTTTGCAAAGCCCTGATGGATTCTTAATTGAGTATGCCATGAAACTAGACTTCCCAACCACAAATAATGAGGCAGAGTATGAAGCCCTGATTGCTGGCCTTGGTCTAGCTGGGACACTTAGAGTCAAAAACTTAAAGGTCCGTGGAGACTCGAAGTTGATCATATCCCAGGTAAAAGGAGAATTTGAGGCAAGGGATGATACGATGGCTAAGTATGTTCGCCTAGTAAGGGCTGTGATGACCCAATTTAATGAATGCCATGTTGAACACATTCCAAGGGAAGAAAATGTTAAGGCAGATGCGCTATCAAAGTTTGCTTCATCTGAGATAGAAGAAAGTTCAGGAAGTGTATACTTTCGTGTTTTGAGGACACGAAGCATAGATGTTAAGCTTGTGGCTCCCATAGGCCTGGGGACGTCATGGATCGATCCCATCAAGGCTCACATTCAAACTGGTTGGTTGCCAAGCGATGCAACTGAAGCACGAAAGTTAACTGTTAGAGCACTAAGGTACTCTTTGATAGATGGGATTCTGTATAAAAGATCTTTCGTGGTTCCTTACTTGAGGTGTCTCAGGCCCGATGAGGCACACTTAGCTCTTGAGGAAGTGCATGAAGGTATTTGTGGGCAACACCTGGGGGGCAGGGCCTTAGCTCATAAGATAACCCGTTTAGGCTTTTATTGGCCAGAAATGATGGCTGATGCCAAAAAATATGTAAAGAAGTGTGATCGCTGTCAGAAGCATGCACCAGTTGTTAGACAACCCCCCGAGATGCTGACCTCTATCAACTCGCCTATTCCCTTTGCAATGTGGGGGATGGATATTCTAGGGCCTTTTCCTATGGCCACGGCACAAAGGAAGTTTCTGATTGTAGCCATTGATTATTTCACTAAGTGGATCGAAGCCAAACCTTTGGCCAAAATCACAACTAAGCAGGTTGCACAATTCCTGTGGGAAAACATTATGTGCCGATATGGAATTCCCCGTATCCTCGTCACTGACAATGGAACACAATTCAACAACGAGGAATTTAAGAAGTACTGTGAAGAAAATGAAATTGAGTTACGGTTCACCTCTGTGGCTCACCCACAAGCTAATGGGCAAGCAGAAGTTGCAAATCGAATAATCCTGGATGGATTAAAGAAGAGGATCGAGAAGTCAAGAAATAATTGGGTGGATGAGATACTTCCCATATTATGGGCCTATAGGACTACCTGTAGAGTCACGACAGGTGCGACCCCTTTCATGTTGGCATATGGGGCAGAAGCAGTAGTTCCTGTGGAGATATCACATTCTTCTCCAAGGATTCAGGCTTTTGATGAGAAAGAAAATGAGGAAGGGCAGAGGTTAGCCCTGGATTTAATCGATGAAGTGCGAGATAAAGCACATGCAAAGATAGTAGAATATCAGAAAAAAGCTTCATTCTACTACAACCTAAGGGTTAAAGAGAGGTTTTTTAAGCAAGGTGATCTAGTCTTGAGAAAAATAGAGGCTTCTGGTGTCGGACAGAAAGGAAAGCTTGCCCCAAATTGGGAAGGGCCGTACAGAGTTAAGAGCGTTCAGGGTAGAGGAACCTACAAACTGGAAACTATGGATGGTTTTGAAGTCCCGAGGACCTGGCACGCACAAAACCTGAAGGTTTACTACGTGTAAGATAGGCGAAGTACGATTCTCACTTGTCATCGTGACAAGTAGGTTTAAAAGCACCTGGAAGCTTTGCTTGCGTAGGATTTTATATTCCTGTAGAATTTACATTGTCTAGTTATTATTAATTAGGGTCGAACCCATGCTATGTAAGGTTTTGAAAAACCAGACTTCATATTAAAGAGTTTGAAATTATTTCAATCCAAGGATGTTTAAAGTTCAAATGCATATTAAGATTGTAAAGTTAAAACAGAAAGAGGCAAGAAAAGCAACATATAAAATATAACCCCGAAGGGTAACAAGTTTTGATATAAATAAAGTTCAAAAAGAAGATATACAAAAAGCTAGGCCTTGGAAGGCTGAGATTCCTCAGAATCACTATCCGAAGTCTCTTCAGAAGTTTCAGTCGTTTCTTCGGACGTCTCGGTCGTCCCCTCCGAAGTCCCTGTAGAAGTTCCCTCAGCAGGAGATGATGGTTGTTGAGGCGCTGCTTTGGGAGTTTCTTCCACCCTGGCCTTCTTAGCGACAGGCTCGAGTTCCTCCTCGGAGGAATCTTCCTCCTCTCCATCCTTGATCATGCCAGCAAGCTTTTCAGTAACACCTCCAAGCTCTGGAACCCGCACTGGGCAAGGAAAGGGCGACTGCTCAAGGACCTCGGGAAACTCATCCTGAATGGCCTCCACAGCAGCATCCCAGCCTTCCTTGTAGCTAACAGGATGAAGAAGGGCGTCATGCTCCACCATTAAGTCTTTGAATTCTTGAGTGTCCATCCAGCCATCAAAGGCTTTTTCCTTCTGCGCCTTCAAGATGACATTTGCAGCCCGGGCCGTCTCCAGGTCAGAAGTGGAAGAGGCCAATTGAGCTTCAAGGGCCTCGATTTTTTGATTGGCCTCCTCCAACTTCTTGTTGGCATCTTCCAGGCCAACTTTCCAAGCCTTGGCTTGGTGAATTGCCCCTTGAAAATGGGCGTTAGCCTGCGAGAGAAATAGCAAAAGTTTAAAAAAGAAGCATGAAAAGAGAAGTGTAAAAGGCATAAGTAAAGTACGTACCGTCGCCAGAGCTTGGGCTCCAAACAGCTCGTTCCCCTCTAAGTCCTGTTGAAGGACAAAATCTTGATAATCCACCGGGGAGATAGAGTGCTTAGACCATTCCTTGGACAGGGCCGTGCTGCCCAATATTGAATCCTTGCCCCGGATCCCCCAAGCAGGTTGAAAATAGGCCCCTGGCCTCTGCTTGGTGCGTAAAACCTGGCTGGGGCCTTCCTCACTTGGCTCCATTGCCTGAAGGAGGAACTCAGGAAAACGGTCACCAAGTCGAGGGTCTTTAAAAATCTTCCCGGCCCTCTTCATCCTGGTTGTCTCCAGGTCCTTCGGCTTGGTAGCCTCCTCAATTTTTTCAGCCACTGCAACAAACAAAGTCAGTTGAAAACCAATGAAATATGCAGGAAATAAAGGAGATAAGAAAGGGAACTTACTTTTCTTATTAACGGGCGAAAGGCCGCGTTCTACCAGGACGGTCTCCCGGATAAGGTCCCAACAATGGGAAGTGCCGTTGTCTTGCGTAAGGAGGTTGAAACCTCTAGCTTCCTCCTCAGACAAAGTTATGTCATTCGGGCTCCCGTCTACGGCCAGCCCAAAGGATGATCGAAACAGGGAGCCCCAATCTCCACCTTCCCAAATAACAAACAAAAAATCTTTCTTCCACCCCAAGTTGTTGTCACGGATGGACTTCCCATTTACGATATGGGGGATAGTGGGGCGCTGGTTGATAGAAACCCAACCCGGACTTTTATCAGGGCTGTTTTTAAACTGAAAAATCTTCCTGAAGACAGCAACAGATGTAGGGACGTTGTGCTTGGCGCATTGCGACAGATAACACAGAATCAACCTCCAGGAATTAGGGGGAAGTTGGCAAGGGCTGATGCCCACATCAGCCAGTAGCAAAGTAATGAATGGATGAAAAGGGAGTCTAATACCTGCCCTCAGAGTATCCCTATAGACGCATAGCGCGTCCTTCTTCCACTGACAGGCCCTGTCGGCCGGACCCGCAAGAACCAGCTTAAAAGGCTCCTTGATTTTGAAGCAGCTGCTCAACTTTTCCAGCTCCTTGGGATCCCGTAAAGCACTGATATGATCGTGCGCGTCCAGATGCGCATCAGACGGATACTCGTCCCCTCGAGTGTTGATCATGTCGATTAAGGAAGTATACCTCGATCGAATAGGAAAATCATTGGACTTTCTAGCCACGTTCATCTTGGCCAAACGAGTCATTCTTTTGTCAGCCATCTGAAAAAAAAAAAAAAAAAAAAAGCATGAGGCACGTAAATAGGCTATCTTAAAATGGCACACAATGGAAAAATAATAAAAAGCAAAGGGAGGAATCTTACCTGAAGAAGCACTCCTGAAAAAAGGCTTTGAGCTCCGACTTGCTGTTATTCCTCTGAGAATCTTAGCAGGAAGATGAAGAAGAAAACTAAGAAATGAGAAAGTGAGGAGTAATAGCCTTTCCTCATTCCTTTATATAAGAGGAAAAGGAAGTTGAAGGGACAAAAGCCCATTGAGGACAAAAGCCCATAAGAAAAAGCCCAGAAAAAAGAATATTCCAGAATATTCCAAAGAATTCTAGAGCATTCTTAACAGGGTGTATTAAGCCCAGATCAATAAAAGAGGCCCAATAAGATTTGAAAAGGCCCAATAAAAGAGGCCCAATAAGATTTGAAAAGGCCCAATAAAAGAGGCCCAATAAGATTTGGAAAAGCCCAATAATAGAGGCTCAGAAAAATTTAATAAGGCCCAACAAAAAAGGCTAGGCCCAAATCCAATTAGGATTTGGAAAATACAATACCCTAAATTAAAGCTAAATAAAGAAGGCTAGTGAAAGACCAGAATCCAGGTCGAAATCCAGGTCGTGAATCCTGCCCGAAATCTTTCGAGCAGACACCCGAAAATAGCGGGTAAAAAAGACCAGAATCCAGGTCGAAATCCAGGTCGTGAATCCTGCCCGAAATCTTTCGAGCAGACACCCGAAAATAGCTGGAATAAAGGAACTGAATTGAGGTCGAAGTTTCGACCAGGAATGAGGTCGAATAAAACCAAGCATCTTTCAAAAAATAGGGATTAAAAACCAGGTCGAAGTTCGACTAGGATCCTGGTCGAATTCCAGGTCGTGGATCCTAGTCGAAATCCTTCGACCAGGAATCAAGAAAACCAAAGAATTTTCGACCAGGATCCAGGTCGAAATTTCGACTAGGATCCTGGTCGAAATCCTAGTCGAAGGGCTCAAAATAGAAGCTAAAAGTGGGGAATTGACGACCTAGATCCAGGTCGAAATTTTGACTAGGATCCTGGTCGAAATCCAGGTCGTGGATCCTAGTCGAAATCCTTCGACCAGGATGACAAGGCTGACCCCTATTTTCGACTAGGATCCAGGTCGAAATTTCGACTAGGATCCTGGTCGAAAAAAGGGCTGGAAATTTGAAAATTCCAGAAAATAAGGAAAAATCCCAGAAAAATTAGGGAAAATTCCAGAAAATAAGGAAAAATCCCAGAAAAATTAGGGAAAATTCCAGAAAATAAGGAAAAATCCCAGAAAAATTAGGGAAAATTACAGAAAATAAGGAAAAATCCCAGAAAAATTAGGGAAAATTCCAGAAAATAAGGAAAAATCCCAGAAAAATTAGGGAAAATTCCAGAAAATAAGGAAAAATCCCAGAAAAATTAGGGAAAAATCCAGAAAATAAGGAAAAATCCCAGAAAAATTAGGGAAAAATCCAGAAATTAGGGAAAAATCCCGGAAATAAGGGAAAAATTCCTGGAAATCAAAATAATTCCTGAATAAAAGGAAAAATTCGTTGTAAACGTGTAGGTCGCTCCACACTTTACGCAAGAACGAAACCCTGTAAGGGAATGAATAGACTTAACTTCTGCGAAACCTAATCAATGTTTCCCAAAAGTTGGGGGGCAAATGATAAGGATAAATAAATCCTGATTTTATTAATAATGGGCTGCTGGACCCAATAAGAAGATGTATGATATTCAGACCAGAAAGGTTAAGCCTGATGGACCAGATCAGGCCTGGTGGAATAAAAAAGGCCCAAAAGCCCTGATTATTAATTAATTTCGTAATTAATTAATAAGGGAAAAATCAGCTGTTGAGAAGAGTCCTGATAAGGATATAAATCCTTATAGATAAGCCTCAAGGGGACCTAAAAGGATAAGGGATCAGTTTCCTACTATCTAGGACTCCAAAGTCCATTCTAATTACGAGACTTGCCCACCAAGTCTTCTATACCAAGTCCAATTCAAGGACCACCAACATCTATATAAGGGGCCTCACCCCACAAATCAGAACTACGTTTTTTGGCTTGATTCTCTAATTCACAGAGATACGTAGGCATCTCGTAAAGGCAGATTGAGTCACGAAACACGAGAGCAGCCATTAAAGGCCTTGAGCTCCCGAATCTTAGTATTAAATACAGCAAGTGATCACCTTGGTTTTTTATCCACAACACCCTGGTCATCTTTTTCATCATCCTTTCCCTTCAGTGCCTTAACAGTTTTGCATTTGGACTTAATTACTTTCTCCCCCTTTTTGGCATCAGCAGGTAAAATAAGAGAGAGAAGCAATTCCACTGAGGATTGGATCTCATTGAGTTGAATTTGATGAGAAGCTTGATTCTTCAAAATTTCCTCAATCTGAGCCTGTTGCGTCTTCTGAGTTTTCTCAATGTATTCAACTCTGTCAAAGGTAGGTTTGAAAAACCTTTTCTTGTCCAGCTTGACAAGCATATATTGCTGATTTATGGATTCTTGAATCTTGTCTACCTTGGCCTGAGTTATAGATTGTTGACCTTGAAGGTGCCTTGTACTTAGTGCAGTAACTCTGAGCTGTGTCTTGAAATCATCATTGAGTAGCATCTCATCAGCTTTGGTCAAGTGGTCAGCAAGTATGGTTGAAGAAGGAACAAAATCAACTTTGTTCTATTCCTTATTCCACTCCCTTCCTCTAGGAGTTTCACTCCAAGGTACTGGTGCCTCTTCTCTAACAAACTTCTTGATTAATTCAGCTTTGTTTGGAGTTTGTTGAGGTGCATGTCCTGATGGACCAGCTGCATCAGCATCTATATTGGCAGCAACTTCACCAGTAAATTCATCATTAGCAGCATCAGAACTTATAAAATCAGCATCATCAGCATCCTCTGATAAAAGAATAGTATGAGAGGCTATTGAGGCTTCAACATCATCTTCTAAGTGCTGATCTCCCACTAAGTTCTGATCAACAGCCAAACCTTGATGCCCACCTAAAATCTGATTTTCATCATCCAAATTCAGAATTGGTGTAGTAGGAATATCTTCATTAAAATCAACATCTAGAATGGGTGTTGTTGGTGGAGTGATTTGAGTTGGTGGAGCTTCTCAGTACAAAACCCCAGGAACAATCAAGTTATGAATATCAATATCAGCACTTGTACCTGGGTCATCAGTATGTACTTGTTCAATTATAGGTGACACAGGAGGAGTAGGTACTCTGTCTTGAGCAGTTTCTGGTTGTTCTGAAGGAAGTAATCCTGTTCCTCATTGTCTGACTCATCTCTCAGAACAAGTTTCCTTCTCTTCTGTTGAGTCTGAGGTACTGTCTTAGTCCTCTTGGGTTTGGAAGATGAAGGCTTCACAGGATGTGCTGAAGGTTGAGATTGAGATGACTGTGATGGTTTGAAATATGTCCTGATTGAGGGTTAAGTAGGTTGAGGTTGAGAAGTTTGAGGTGTTTGTGTAGATGTGGTATGTTCTGATGGCTGTTGTGGTGGCTGGGATGTGGGTTGAACATCAGGGTAAACAGATGTGTAGGTTTGAGGATCAGCATTTACCAGTATATGTTTCACTAACTGAGGTATTTGTAAGGGTCTAACCACTCATTTCTTAATGTCAGCATTTAGCAAATCATTAAAAGCCATTTTTGCAAGCTTAAAGGGTGGAATTAAATCAGTGGTAGGTTGGTATTCATCAGCACAAAACGTATATATTAGCTGATAGAATCTAGCAAAGTATACTACATTCCTATCCTCTGTCATCCTATCCCCTATGAAACCTAGCACAGCACTTGCAAAATCAAAGTGAGTTTGATGAATAAGAGCATACCCGATTTGCTGACTCATGATTGGAATAACATCAAAGTTGGAGCATTTATTGGCGAATTCCTTAGTGATGCAATCAAAGAAAAAGCTTCATTCTTTCCTGATATTTACTCTTTTCAGTTGTCCAAGCTTTCCCAAACTTTGCTCATAACCCAAACTGGCCATAAGATGCTGTAGAACAGGGTCCTCCACTGTTGAGAATGTACAACCTTCTGGTAAGTGGAGAGCTTTGCGAACTGCCCCAGGAGTAACAACATATTCAACATCATTTTCTTTAAATATGATGATTGGAGTACCAGTAGCACCACCATTATCAAAAATTCCAGTCCGCCAAAACGTCAGTACTTGTTGGCTTGAAATGGCTTGAGGTTGGGTCAAAGCATACCCAATCTCACTATTTGCTAAGAAATCTTGCACAAAGTGCAAATCTGATGGAGCTTCAGCCTTGTTCAAGATTGCAGCATAGTTATTTGGTACAAACTTGGCTCCATCAACAATTAAATCCTTGGGTGCCATCAGAAATTAGTGAGAAACTTGTTTGCCTGAAAGGTGTTTGTTGAAATATCTGTAGAGTGAACCGTCAGAAAATGTGAGAGAATAAGAAAAGAGAGAGAGTGAAATAGAATAAAAATATGAATAAAAGATTTGAAAATCTTTTATCTCTTTTACTTAGACAACCCACGTTACAGCAGTTAATGAGGAGTGGAACAGACCTTTACACCTGTCAAACATGCAGCAGTTAAGGCAAAAGTTAATGGGCATGATAAATAAGCAATTATGACTTTGCACGTTCAGTTTTTTAAGAAAAAACTGCTCCCACTAAACAAATGATTATTACTGCTTTATCTCACATAACCAATATTCAAAAAAAATATGACCGTTGAGGTAATGACCAAAAATAAACCAAGTAAACAAATACTGCCACGTCAGCATCAGAACTTGATTATTATCAGAATTTAAAAGTCATCAGAATATGGCTTCTTAACTCAAAAACTGAATGTTTATTCCTGTAATTCTTCACACAAATACTGATATGGGTACATCAAAACTTAATCATCGGAACTTCCATCAAAACTTGTCTTCAAAATTTATTCAACTAACACTTAAACAGTTCATCCAAAATAGCATTTATCACCACAGTAATTTTCATCATTCATATGGAGTGTATGTGTGTGTATTAAGCTAAATATCAGAAAAAGAGTAAAGTCTGATTCACTTCAGTACATCTTAGAAATAAGACATAACTAAGAACTTTGCTTAAAATCTGTCATTTTTCTGAAGTCTACTATAGAATGAGTTCATGCATGAGTCCACCTCAACTTTTTTATGCTCATTTTATGCATCTTTTGAAATTCCTTTTTACAGTGGCTTCTCAGTGTAAGTGAGTCACAACTGTTTATCAGAATTTATGCTATTATCAAAGTATTTCTCCAGTAATCATAGAGTGTGAAAAGTCACCAAGAAAATTTTATGTTGCTTTTCTAATGCATATTACTTAATACCAGCAATGCACTTGGGTCTTCCCTTCCACATTTTTACTCTAGATCTCAAAGGAGTACCTGATTTTTATTTCTTTTCTTTTCTTTTTCTTTTGATAAGTGAGGCTTATCAGCACTTAGTTCATTCACCAGATTTACTAACATCAGAACTTAACAAATAAGAAGCACTAGTCTAGTTTTTGACTTAGTAATAAGATACACAAAGTAAACTTAACTAAGCTCAATATCAGAATTTGCTTGTGTTAAGAGATTTCCACATAAACAATTACTTCAGACATGGGATCTTTAGTATATTAAAGACTACTAGTTCAGCATCTAGCACAATTATCCTCATTGGATTGAATAGTCACAAAAACATTCATATCACTATAAGAGTTTAGAGATTCACATCAGACAACAATCAGCATTTAAGCAAATTTTCAATTTAGGCACATAATTCACAAAGATAGTAATATCTATAAATATTGATCATAAAGTCTGATGTATCAGAACATAAACTAAGCAGATTTAGAAAAAGAACCTGAAACCATTCCAAGTTCGTTTACCAATCTTGTAAAGGTTGCTTCACATAGTGGTTTTGTGAAGATATCTGCTATGTGTTGATCTGTTGGAATAAAATGCAATTTCACTGTACCTTCATCCACATATTCCCTTATGAAGTGGTACATAATATTGATGTGCTTTGTCATTGAGTGTTGAACTGGATTACCTGTCATAGTAATAGCACTTTGATTATCACAGTAAATAGGGATTTTAGAAAATTCTAACCCATAATCCAGTAACTGATTCTTCATTCAAAGAATCTGTGCACAATAGCTTCCTGCAACAATGTACTCTGCTTCTGCAGTTGATGTGGAAATTGACTTCTATTTTTTGCTAAACCAAGAAACTAATCTGCCTCCAAGAAATTGGCAGCTTCCACTTGTGCTTTTCCTGTCAATTTTACATCCTGCAAAATCTGCATCTGAGTAACCTATTAGCTTAAAGTCTGATTCTCTAGGATACCATAATCCCAGATCAGCTGTACCCTTAAGGTATTTGAAAATTCTTTTCATAGCTGTTAAGTGAGGTTCTCTTGGATCTGCTTAAAATCTTGCACAAAGACATGTAGCATACATGATATCAGGTCTACTTGCAGTTAGATAGAGTAGTGAGCCAATCATACCTCTGTAATCAGTAATATCTACTGATGTACCAGTATCCTTATCCAATTTTGTTGCAGTGGCCATAGGAGTGGATGCACTTGAACAATCTTGCATTCCAAATTTCTTCAACAAATTTCTGGTGTACTTAGATTGACAAATAAAAGTTCCTTCTTCATTCTGTTTGACTTGAAAGCCCAGAAAATAGCTAAGTTCTCCCATCATACTCATTTGATATCTTGACTGCATTATCTTGGCAAACCTTTTACAAAGTCTGTCATTTATAGAACCAAAAATGATATCATTAACATATATCTGCACCAAAAGTAAGTCCTTTCCATGGTTGAGATAAAACAGTGTTTTGTCAATAGTCCCTCTATTAAATCCACTTTCCGGAAGAAACTGAGCTAATGTCTCATACCATGCTCTTGGAGCTTGCTTAAGGCCATAAAGTGCTTTGTCAAGTCTGTAGACATGATTAGGAAATTTTGAATCTACAAAACCTGGAGGTTGTTCAACATATACTTCTTCTTCCAATTCTCCATTAAGAAAAGCACTTTTTACATCCATTTGAAAGACTGTAAACTTTTTGTTATTCCTAGTGGACTAACAATGAGATTTACAGAAGGGGGGTTGAATGTAAATCTCAAAACTTTTTCAAGTTTTGAGCAGTTTATGAAAGTTGTGTGTTCAAGAAGAACAAGTGTGTGAATTGCTTTAAGCTAATACAGACAGATATAAATTCAAGCACAAATGTAAAGAACACAACAGAACTTAAAAACTTTTCTGGTGGATTTGTTGTTCCACCAGAGATGGTATTTTAGAAAATCTGTGATTAAACAATGTTGATCACAGCTGCATCCTAGTACAAACTAGATGAATTTTCTCTCAATATTTTTCTAAACAGCTCTGGAAAATCTCTCTTCTAATTACTAGCTTTTACTTGGTTTATATATTACCAAGTGTACAAGTTAAGAACAATATAAAATACAGTAATAAAATAAGTTCTTCACTTGCTTCTTTTCCTGTTCACTCCAGTACTTTGTTGACTATTGCATCTTTGTACTAAAGAAGAACGGCTGCTTTTTCTGTTGTTCCTGAAATTCGGCTACCACATCTCAGTTGTCTCTATCAACCCATGTGCCTCTGTTTGTACGTACAACTACCCCTTATCAACGGCTAATCATCAGAACATCCGTTGAAGCTTTCATCCGTTGATGCACTTATCCGTTGAAGGATGTTATCCGTTGAAGCTTTCATCCGTTGATGCACTCATCCGTTGAAGCTTCAGAGACATCCGTTGAAGCTTAGCTTCTTATCCGTTGAAGGTCTTTTAAGTCATCCGTTGATACCACTTCACTTATACAAAATTACAAGGCATGAAGTATTTACAATTGGCCTTCCTATCTGCATATCATCTAGTAGTCAACATGACTTATAGTTTCTCTCAACTTCCAAGAATTACATTTTAAATACAGAGACTGAAATATGCTACAACACTAGACTTATTTCTAAGTAAAGCTACACCATCAACGGATAGCCAAAGTGGTCTTATCCGTTGAGGCTACAGACACTAAATTTCTACTTAAGTATTTTGTTAAACATATCATCAAACTAATGCACATACATTCCTAACAATCTCCCCCTATTTATGTCTATAAGAATTGTAGGCATAAATTCAGGGTTAACTTGATGATAACAAAACACTTAACAGATATATGAATTGAAACTAAGTAGAAATTTAAAAATGCTGCAAAAGTGTATGTACTAGGAGGTAATTGAAGATTTACAGTGTTTCCAAGGACACTCCTTTAGTCTGAGCAAATCATCTTTTTCTTCTTTGTTCCCTGGTTTTCTTTCCTAGCCTTTTGTCATTTTCCTCAATTTGGAGTTGGAGTTGTCTGAAGAATTCAGCTTCATCTTCAACACTGACATCCAACTTAGATTGCATTTCTTTGAGAGTTTCATTGCTGGCAATCTTGAGTTGGTCTTCAAGTCTGAAAAATCTTCTGACTCCTTTATCATCTCTAAATTCCATCAACCAATGAGGTGATTTGTGAATTTTCATTTCCCTTTCTTGAATGAGTAAAGTCCTGGGTAAAGCATTGGGCTCCCTCCAAGTTTTCCTTATATTGGCTATCTTGTTGAGAATTTCAGTCTTGGCAGTTCTGGTAAAGCCAGAATCCTTTTGTATAGCTGAAAAGACTCTAATCAAGGTAGAGTAGCCTTCATCCAGAATCCTGTGGAGAGGCCATGTTCTTTCCCCAGCTCCTTTATATCTGAACACTAATCTCTCTGGTAGCTATCTGTAGGCAGCTATTCCCCTTACATCCTCCAGCTCATCCAGATAGAGTTCAATGTCTGAAATTTCTTTTATGTCACAGATGTGAACATAATCATCTTTAGAAATGGGTGACTTAGGCTTAGGTTTTTGTTTTTGAGTGAATTTCTTAGAGGTTGTGGGAGGTGTAGATTTTGGTTTTCTTTTCTGTTTCTTTGGTAGTGGAAGAGTGGTTAGAAAGGTAGGCAATTTGATAGTGTCCCAATCAATAGGTTCCTCTTTTGGAATGATTGGTTCACCATGTATGTTTATTGTGGGATCAGTAACAAGGGGTTCAGGTATGGAAGGTAGTGGTTTAGATATAGATTTGGTTACTTCAGTGTTATCTCCACTCCTTCTATGTGCCTTGGCCTTTCTTCTGTTTCCCTTCTGCCATCCCTCTCTTTCTTCCACACTCTCACCAAATATACTCCCTAAAACCTCATCTAGGTTTGTAGTCTTGTCTTCACCCCTGACTTCAATCCCTTTTTCTTTTTCAACTAGACTTGACTTCAGCTGTTGTTCAAGCTTTGCTTGTGCTCTTTTGTCAGCCTGTAATTGCTTGGCTTCTTCCTTCTTGGCTATTGAGAATTTGGGATGTCCTTGCATCACACATATGCTCTTTCCCTCTCTAATGATAATAGCTCTATTTCTCCTTACAGCCTCATCCATGGACTTTTTGATATAAGCAATACTCCTGCCTAAAATCTTGTTCTCATCAGCTTTTGGAGGAGGAAAGTCCACTTCTTTTAAAGGATTCTTTGTTGAGTCCTTATTGGATCTTTCATTGGGCTTGAGAATTATAGCTTGTAGTTCTTTGGAAGAAGCTTCTCCATCCTTATGACTCCCTACTGGCATGAGCTCCATGTTGATTGGTTCAATTTTTGTGCTGTATTTCACAGATGTTGATTTGTCTTGTGTAGAACCAAACAACAGTTGCAACCTTTCATCAATTCTCCTCCTTTGCTCTTTCACTTGAATCTCAGCTGCTGCTAGCTGAATCAAATCAATTCCATCAGGCTTGCCCTTGATTTGAATGATTGGAGAAGTAGTGATGGCAGGAACTAGCACTTTAGATATATTGATTTTTGTAGATGGCTCTCCTTCCCCTTCCCTTTTACTCTCCCCCTTTTTGTTATCATCAAGGAGAGGGGTCAAGCTTTGTGCTTTTGCCAGCTGCATTAGGAGACTGGTTTGAGATTGTTGATTGTGAAGAATGGTGGCCACAGAATCTTCAATAACTTGAACTCTGTGTTCTAACTGGGCCAACCGTTTTTCAGTAACAGATTCTTGCTTCAATCTCAAAACCAAGTCCTGCAATGTACCATAGGGCATGACTGAATCTAATTTTTCTGAAGTATAGGTTTTCAAGTCAGCAATATCCTTCCTGAGATCATCCATACTCAGATTCTGCTTCACTTGCTGCAGCTTCATGAGATGCAGTGAGTCCAGGTGAGCTTGAAGGATAGCCTTGATACTTGCATGTGAAGTATTCTGAATGGCCTGTTGAATAGTGTTGATTTGTTTGACTAAAGAGACATTGAATTCCCCTGATCTATACTCCTTAGTCAAGGCCCATTCAGGTAGATTTGGAATTGAACTAGGGCCTTCATCTCCCCCTAAGTTCATGCTTCCATCAAAAGAAATAGAGTCATCATCATCAGAATTTGCTCCAAATTCCTCAGATGGCTCACCAGCTGTAGAAGGCATTTTGTTAATGGCAGCTTTATCCCTTGCAAGAGATTCTGTTGTGTGCACTAGATGTAGTGACCTTTCTGCCTCCTCATTGCCCTGAGCAGCCAACAGTTGATAGGCTGTTACAGGATGAGTAAAAGTGTCAGCATCCAAGGAAATGTTATCAATTACAGCTTTGTAATGTTGCTGAAATTGTCTTTCCTTGTCAGCATCATCCACAATCATTGACTCATTAGCAATGGCTGGTTCCACCCTTGTATCTACTGTACCTGCTTTTCTCTCTTTTTCTCTATGTTCTTGCATCAGGGGCTCCCCCTGGCTCACACATCTCACTCCCTCACCTTCACCTACTAAGGTGGTACTCCACTCACTTACTTTTGCCATGCTGGAAGAAATAGCATGCATTTTTGAGCTCTCAATCTCTCCTTTTGCCTGGGAGCAACCCAGCCTCTCACTCAAATTGGCACTCCCTTCCCTCAATCCTAAGAGTGATTGCACAGTATTCATGTCTTCTACACTTGGAATTAATTCAGTTATTTGTGTAGAGACTGTCAACGGATGTGGAATATCCGTTGAAGGTGAAACTGATGTTATCAACGGATAACTGCTGTTAAGCTTATCCGTTGAAGAACAACCACTTGTCAACGGATGAGTGATATCCGTTGAAGAAGGAAAAGAAGTGGAAATTGAAAGTGATATAACTGTTGAATCTGTGTAGATTGATTTGAGATGTGGTGACACAGATCCTTCAATTATATCTGAAAGAATTTGCGGGTGATCCAACAAATCATCTAAGAGATGATGATCACCTGTATTTGAGTGGGGCTTCTCCCTGAGTTGTAAAGAGGGAGAATCAGGAATTGATGGGAATAACATATCCACATCCAGAGATGGTGATGAAGTGTTTGGTGATTGATGTGTGATTATTGTGAGAGAATGGGGCTGTGACTCCACATTTATTGGAGTCACATCAAACTGAGTTTGAGAGGGCATAGATACAGATGGATGTATCTGTGCAGTGTGTGCACCCTGTGTAGAAGATTGGGTTCTGGCCTTCTTTCTTCTAATAAAGGCTTTTGTTGGTGAGTGTTTGGCTTTAGTGTCCCTCCCTCTTTTGTTCTGTGTTCCTGGTTTGGAACTATTTTCAATAGTAACATCCTTTTGGGAGGATGCTACTAGGGATGTGCTAGATACCTTTTCAACCACTACAGCTTTTTGAGAAACTGTGGCTTGGCTAGCTTGGGAAGCACTCAACTTTCCTTCCTTATCCTGGGGGTTTCTTTGATGTTCACCCCTCCCCTCACCACTCACACCCTGTTCACTCACCTCAGGGTTAATAGTTGGTGTTACAACTGTTGTCTTTTGAGAAACAACAGAGGTGGATTTCTTTGTCTTGGATTTTGAAAGTTTAGTTTTGGTGACCTTGGTAGAAATCTGTTGGGGCATCTCAGATTTCATGGCCACACTAGAAGATAAAGAAATAGAGGGGTTGGAAGAAGTAGGAGTTGTAGAAGCAATTACCTCACCTACCTGAGGTGCATTCATGATTGGTAAATATACCAATGGCACACTGCTGTTAAGATCCATTCTCTTCAAGTCTGCAAGAACTCTTTTCTCTTGTGCCCAGCACTTGAGTTTATTATTCTCATTGATTATGACTAAACCTTCAACAACATGGTTAGCCAATAACATAAAGAATCTAGCATAATAGATGTTATTAGGTCTATTAGCTTTGTTACCTAATCTAGTACCTAATTCTAGCATCACATAGTTGCTAAAGTTAAAATACCTATCAGAAACAAGCATATAGAGCATATTAACCAGAGATGAAGTTATTGCATCAAAATTACTAATTTTCCCAGAGAAAACCTTTATAAAGGCATCCCCAAGGAAACTCAATTCTTTCCTAAGGCCTTTTCTTCTAATACTCCCTAAATTAGCAGAGTTAAGAGAATAACCTATGGAATCTAACATGCTGGATACATCACTATCAGTGTGTGGTGTCATGGCATTGTTCTCAGGCAATTTAAAACATGCTTGTAAATCATCACAGTTAATACAGTGAGTTTTACCTTTGAGAGTGAAGGAGATAGTCATATCCATGGAGTTGAACTCAGCAGTTGTCCAAATCTCCTCAACTACTTCACAGAATATTGTTGGGGCTTCCAACATTGCATAGCTAAGTTTGCAGTTTTTGATGAAGTCCATCATTTTGTGATAGTCTGAATGGGCTTCATTCTTTTCTACCAAAGCTATGAAATTGTTCTTTTCATAGATGAACCCAGATTGAGACATAATCTTCACGACTGGTGCCATTGTTGTGAGTAGAAATAGCAGAGAATAACTTGAAGTTTTTGCAGAGAGAAAATGGTAAATGCTTGAAATTTCAAGAAAGCGTAAAGTAAAAATGAACAATCAGAAGGACTTCTGTGCTTTCTCAAATTAATAAACAAAAATACAAAAGAAAGATTTATCACTAAATATGCGTTAGTGAATTTCAGCCGTTTAAGAATAAACTGTAAGTATTCTAAAAACTACTTTAAAACCAATACATACAGATGTATGTACGAGTATCAACGGTTAAGAGAATAGAATCAACGGCTGTTAAACACCTGAATCGATTGATGTGACATTTCAACGGATAAGGCAAATTGTCATCCGTTGAAAGGTACTTCAGTTTTATCCGTTGACGGATAAAAATTCCAGAAATGTATTTGTCTTTCAACGGATAATGACTATCCGTTGATAGAGCAATTTTGACTTTCAACGGATAGGGAACATCCGTTGATGGAATAAACTATGTTAAAAGTCAAATTTGTTCTAGCAACTAATATATTTCAGGCTTCAATTCAAATTGCAATTAAGACATGAATTTTAAGAGTAATTAAGCATACCTAGCTCACTTACCAATCTTGTGAATGTTGATTCATCAAGTGGCTTGGTAAATATGTCAGCAATTTGTTGTTCACTTGGAACAAAATGTAGTTCCACTGTACCATTCATGACATGCTCCCTAATGAAGTGGTACTTGATATCAATGTGCTTGGTCCTTGAGTGCTGCACAGGATTCTCTGTTATGGCTATGGCACTTGTGTTGTCACAAAAGATAGGAATTCTATCAACATGAAGTCCATAGTCAAGGAGTTGGTTCCTCATCCATAACACTTGAGAACAGCAACTTCCAGCAGCAATGTATTCAGCCTCAGCTGTAGAAGTAGAGACTGAATTTTGCTTTTTGCTAAACCATGATACAAGCTTGTTTCCCAGGAATTGACAGGAGCCTGTTGTACTTTTCCTATCTATTTTGCAACCTGCATAGTCTGCATCTGAATAACCAATTAGATCAAAGCCAGATTCTCTAGGATACCAAATACCTAAATTTGGTGTACCCTTGAGATATCTGAAAATCCTTTTGATAGCAATTAAGTGAGACTCCCTAGGATCAGCTTGGAATCTAGCACATAGACATGTAGCAAACATTATATCTGGTCTACTAGCAGTTAAATATAAAAGTGAACCAACCATGCCTCTATAACTTGTAATATCCACAGACCTTTCAGTCTTATTTAATTCAAGTTTGGTGGCAGTGGCCATGGGAGTTTTTGCAGATGAACATTCCATTAAGTCAAACTTCTTTAAAAGATCATAAATATATTTAGTTTGACTAATGAAAATTCCATCACTAACTTGTTTAACTTGTAAACCAAGAAAATAGGTTAGTTCTCCCATTAGGCTCATTTCATAATTACTTTGCATTAACTTAGCAAACTTTTTGCAAAGTTTATCATCTTTAGAACCAAATATTATGTCATCTACATAAATTTGAACAAGTATACTAGAGACATTAACATCCCTAAAGAAGAGAGTTTTATCAACAGTACCTCTAGTGAAGTGATTCTCCAAAAGAAATTTTGATAAGGTTTCATACCAGGCTCTAGGTGCTTGCTTCAGTCCATAGAGTGCTTTCAACAGATAATACACATAGTCTGGAAAATTTGGATCTTCAAATCCTGGAGGTTGACTTACATAGACTTCTTCCTCTAATTTCCCATTTAGAAATGCACTCTTGACATCCATTTGATAGACTTTGAAATTGGCATGGGCTGCATGGGCTAGAAATATTCTGATGGCTTCAAGTCTTGCAACAGGAGCATATGTTTCATCAAAATCTATTCCCTCTTGCTGAGAATAGCCTTTAGCAACCAGTCTGGCTTTATTCCTTATGATAATGCCATTTTCATCCATCTTGTTTCTGAATACCCACTTTGTGTCAATAGGACTCTTGTTCTTTGGTTTGGGTACCAGCTTCCATACTTGGTTTCTCTCAAATTGGTTCAGCTCTTCCTGCATAGCTAATATCCAATCTGGATCCAATAGAGCTTCTTCCACTTTCTTAGGTTCCTCCTGAGACAGAAAACTGCTATACAAACATTCATCTTGAGTGGCTTTTCTTGTTTGCACTTTAGATGATGCATCACCAATGATCAGTTCAAAGGGATGATTCTTGGTCCATTTCCTTTGTGGTGGAAGATGTGCTCTAGATGAGGTGGCCTCAGTATTATCATGATGTGAGACAGAGTGTTGACTAGTTGAAACTCCCCCTGAGTTGTTGGTCCTTTGCAGGGAACTTGGAGTTCTATCAACTGATGATGTAAATCGATTATCCGTTGATGAACTATGATCAACGGATGCTTCATTTTGTACTTCAACGGATGATGCACTGTGTCTGTCAACAGATACTGCATTATTTTGTGCATTATCCAAGGGCATGTTTTGAATCCCTTTTGAAGTGTCATCTCCATCAGTCTCCTCTTCACTATCATCACAATATATCTCAATGTTGTCAAATTTGAGTCTCTCATTATGTCCTTCATCTATTAGTCCATCAATCTTTTTATCATCAAACACAACATGCACAGATTCCATAACAATGTTGGTTCTTAGATTGTAGACCCTATAAGATTTTCCAGCTGAGTAACCAACAAATATCCCTTCATCAGCCTTTGCATCAAACTTCCCTTTATGGTCAGATTGATTCCTCAGTATAAAGCATTTACATCCAAAGACATGAAGAAAGTTTAGAGTTGGTTTTCTTCTCTTGAACAACTGATAAGGAGTCATGCCTTTAGCTTGATTGATCAAAGAAATATTCTGAGTGAAGCAGGCACAATTAACAGCTTCAGCCCAGAAATATGTTGGTAACTTTGATTCTTCAAGCATTGTTCTGGCAGCTTCAATTAAAGATCTGTTCTTTCTTTCAACAACCCCATTTTGCTGAGGTGTTCTTGGAGCTGAGAACTCATGTATGATTCCATTTTCTTCACAGAACAGCCTTAATGTTAAATTCTTGAACTCAGTTCCATTGTCACTCCTGATATTTCTAACCTTCAAGTCAGGATGATTGTTGACTTGCCTGATGTGATTGATAATGATTTCACTTGCTTCATCCTTTGATCCAAGAAAATAGACCCATGAGAACTTTGAGAAATCATCTACAATCACTAAGCAATATCTTTTTCTTGCAATGGACAATACATTGACTGGTCCAAACAAATCCATATGTAGCAGCTGTAATGGTTCATCAATTGTTGTTTCAAGCTTCTTTTTGAATGATGCTTTCCTTTGTTTGCCTTTCTGACAAGCATCACACAAACCATCCCTTGAGAATTCAACTAGAGGGATTCCTCTGACTAAGTCCTTTTTGACTAGATCATTCATTGTCTTGAAATTCAAGTGGGATAGCTTCTTGTGCCATAGCCAACTTTCAACTGCGCTTGCTTTGCTGAAGAGACAAGTAATGGATTCTGCATCTGTAAAGTTGAAGTCAGCTATGTACACATTTCCTTTTCTAACTCCAGTTAGAACCACTTTGTTGTCTTTCTTACTAGTGACAACACAGGCTTCAGAATTGAAGGAAACTGTATTCCCTCTATCACATAGTTGACTGATGCTCAGTAAATTGTGCTTGAGACCATCAACTAATGCAACTTCATTAATGATGACATTCCTTGTTGAAATCAAGCCATATCCCATAGTAAACCCTTTGCTGTCATCTCCAAAGGTTATGCTAGGGCCAGCTTTCTCCTTGAACTCTGTGAGCAGGGAGAAATCTCCTGTCATGTGTCTTGAACAACCACTGTCCAAGTACCATAGATTTCTTCCATTTCCCTGCACACCATAAAATCAATCAATTTGATTTTGGTACCCAAGTTTCCTTGGGTCCATTCTTGTTAGCCTTTCTCCTAGACTTCATTCCTCCTGCATCTTTAGACTTAGGTGAGTTTGAGTCAACCTTGGTCTTAGATGTAGTTGGTTGAGGTGTAGGGTTAGTCACAGAATCATTTAGCACATTTGTAAAATTATTAGGCATTGATTGTGCAAACATGTTATTCCACATGGGCATATTGTATGGCATTTGAGGCATACTACATGCAGCAAGATAAGGATTGTTAAAATATGGCATGTTTACAAAATGTGCATAAGGATTTTGTTGAGACATAACAGGCATAGCATGCAGAGGTGATGCAGACATATTAGGCATAGAAGAGGGTACAGTTATGGGAGTCTTCTTAATGGATTTACAATTAGCAGATAGATGATTAACACTACTACAATGCACACAGCTTTTTCTAGGAGCATACCTATCAGGTGTGTAATTGTTGTGTTTATTAACTCATACCTTCCCATTTCTGTTGGATTTTCTTTTAGATTCCTTTTTATCCTCAACCATTTTGAGCCTATTATTTAACTGTTCTAAGGTCATGTGCCCTACATTCACCTTACTGACATCTTTGGATGTGCTTGCTTCTTCTTTGACAAAGTTCTTTGAAGTTGAACCAAACTTTTTGTTGAGTTTCTTTAGATTCTCTCTTTTAGAAACATCTGCCTGTTTTGATTGAGGAACCTTCAACGGATGCTCCTTTTCTTCCTTCAACGGATAACTTTCATCATCCGTTGATTCCACATCTGTTGACAGCCCATCAATTAATTCCAGTTTCTTTTTATTTTTATCCCAGGCAGTTTCACAGAATGATTCAATTCCTTGGACCTTAGCAATTTGAGCACTTACATCCCTAGATGTCTTCCAGGCTTTAATCACCTCTTGCTCTTTCTCTAATTGATTGGAAAGTATTTCTACTTTCTTAACAGATTCAGCTAGTTCATTTTCAATAGATATACAATGCAACTTAGTTTTCTCTAGGTCAATCATCTTATCTTCTAACAAAGCATTTCTATTACTTAAAAACAGATTGTTCTCTTTAATCCTACTATTTTCTTTAGTAAGAGATTTAAGAGACACACGCAAATGATACAATTCAGTAGACATGTCATTAAAAGCATCATTGCACTCTTCTTTAGTAAGCTGTGTTAAGTCAGTAGTGATTACCTGATTGCTTGATGAACTAACTTCATTTTCTTCAGAATCAGCCATGAGAGCAAGGTTGACATACTCCACATCTTCATCCTCTTCATCTCCATTAGCTGCCCAGTCCTTTTCTTGAGTAATGAAAGCCCTCTCCTTTTGCTTGAGCAGATCAAAATATTTCTTTTTGTAATCTACTTGTTCAAATTTCTTCTTTTCAGAAGTTGGCTTTCTGCACTCACCTGCAAAGTGTCCACTTATACCACAATTGAAACACTTGAACTTGGATTTGTCCACAGTGTTTTTGTGAGGTTTAGTGGCTCTTGTGTTTTTCTTGAATTTCATCTTTGCAAATCTTCTGGACAGAAATGCAAGATGCTCATCAATACCATCTGAGTCATCTTGGCTGGAGTTGTCTTCATTTTCAGCAACTTGCTCCTTCCCCTTGCTTGATTCCTGATTTCTTATACCATCTTTGGAGTTTGATGTAGATCTTGCAGTTTCTTGTCTGCATTTCCTCTCATTTTCAGCTACCAATGCAACTGAACTTCCTTTCTTTCTCCCCTTCTCCAATACCTCATCCTGTTCCAGCTCTAGTTCATAAGTCTTCAAGATTCCATACAATCTTTCAAGAGTGAAGTCCTTATAATCTTGAGAGTTTCTTAAGGAGACAGTCATGGGTTTCCATTCCTTTGGCAAGGATCTTAAAAATTTAAGATTTGAATCCTTCACCTGGTACACTCTTCCATACAGCTTCAGTCCATTCAACAGCTTTTGGAACCTATTGAATGTTTCATTTAAAGATTCATTTTCTTCAAAATGAAAGTATTCATACTGTTGAATGAGAAGCTGCATTTTGTTTTCTTTCACTTGTTCTGTACCTTCACACAGTAGTTGAACTGTGTCCCAAACCTCTTTGGCAGTTGTGCAATTTATCACATTATCAAACATATCCATGTTAAGACCATTAAACAAAATGTTCATAGCCTTCTTATCCTTGTGGACTTCTTCTGTGTCTTCCATTGTCCATTCTGCTCTAGGTTTTGGAATGGATTGACCAACAGCAACTGTGGCTGTAGCAACTGTTGCTACTTTGTGGGGAATGTGAGGACCATTCTCAATGCAGTTTACATAACCTTCATCTTGGGAGAGTAGATGAAGGTGCATTTTCACCTTCCAATGGTGATAACTGTCTTTGTCAAGAACTGGGATCTTTACTCCAATATCCTTCTTACTCATCTTTGTTAGATTCCAAGATCTTTAAACTCTTTGTATGTCAAGAGCCTGCTCTGATACCAATTGTTATTCCTAGTGGACTAACAATGAGATTTACAGAAGGGGGGTTGAATATAAATCTCAAAACTTTTTCAAGTTTTGAGCAGTTTATGAAAGTTGTGTGTTCAAGAAGAACAAGTGTGTGAATTGCTTTAAGCTAATACAGACAGATATAAATTCAAGCACAAATGTAAAGAACACAACAGAACTTAAAAACTTTTCTGGTGGATTTGTTGTTCCACCAGAGATGGTATTTTAGAAAATCTGTGATTAAACAATGTTGATCACAGCTGCATCCTAGTACAAACTAGATGAATTTTCTCTCAATATTTTTCTAAACAGCTCTGGAAAATCTCTCTTCTAATTACTAGCTTCTACTTGGTTTATATATTACCAAGTGTACAAGTTAAGAACAATATAAAATACAGTAATAAAATAAGTTCTTCACTTGCTTCTTTTCCTGTTCACTCCAGTACTTTGTTGACTATTGCATCTTTGTACTAAAGAAGAACGGCTGCTTTTTCTGTTGTTCCTGAAATTCGGCTACCACATCTCAGTTGTCTCTATCAACCCATGTGCCTCTGTTTGTACGTACAACTACCCCTTATCAACGGCTAATCATCAGAACATCCGTTGAAGCTTTCATCCGTTGATGCACTTATCCGTTGAAGGATGTTATCCGTTGAAGCTTTCATCCGTTGATGCACTCATCCGTTGAAGCTTCAGAGACATCCGTTGAAGCTTAGCTTCTTATCCGTTGAAGGTCTTTTAAGTCATCCGTTGATACCACTTCACTTATACAAAATTACAAGGCATGAAGTATTTACAATTGGCCTTCCTATCTGCATATCATCTAGTAGTCAACATGACTTATAGTTTCTCTCAACTTCCAAGAATTACATTTTAAATACAGAGACTGAAATATGCTACAACACTAGACTTATTTCTAAGTAAAGCTACACCATCAACGGATAGCCAAAGTGGTCTTATCCGTTGAGGCTACAGACACTAAATTTCTACTTAAGTATTTTGTTAAACATATCATCAAACTAATGCACATACATTCCTAACACTTTTTGTGAGCTGCATAAGCCAAAAATATCCTTATGGCTTCCAATCTAGCAACTGGTGCAAATGTTTCATCATAATCAATTCCCTCATGTTGAGAATATCCTTTTACATCCATCCTTGCTTTATTCCTTGTAATGATGCCATCACTATCAGTTTTGTTTCTGAGCACCCACTTTGTACCAACAACAGATCTGTTCTTTGGTCTTTGTACTAGGGTCCGGACTTTATTTCTTTCAAATTCATTTAACTCTTCCTGCATTGTTTGCACCCAATCAGCATCTTGAAGAGCTTCTTCCAATTTTTTTGGTTCAGTCTGAGAAAGAAAAGAGTGATAGAGACATTCATTTGATGTAGTTGTTCTAGTTCTGACACATGCATCAGGATTTCCAATAATTAAGTCAGGTGTATGTGCTTTAGTCCACTTCCTTGCAGATGGAAGGTTTTCTCTAGAACTGGATGCTCCCCCATGATCTATGTTGTCTTCATCAACCTTTTCTGATGCTCCCCCTGAAATTATGCTCTCTGAGTTGGATCCTTCAAAATTGGAGTTCCCAGAATTATCAGAACTTGGCCCATCAGAACTTGATGAATCAGAACTTGAAGAACCGGTTGTAGGTTCTGATGCTTCTTGAGATGTGGTTGTATCTTCAGTATGCTCCCCCTGCACAGGTGCATCTTTCTTTGGCGTAGTCACCACAGATTGAATAACATCAGAGTTTGCAGTATCAGGATTTAGACTGTCAGGATTTAGACTGTCAGGATTTACAGTATCAGAATTTAAAACTTCATTCTCAAATCTCAGTTGAACATGATCATTGAAATCTTCAAGTCCTGTAATCTTCTTATCATCAAAATAGACATTGATAGATTCTATGACAACCCTTGTTCTTAAATTATAGACTCTGAAGGCTTTTGTGGAAAGTGGATATCCAACAAAAATTCCTTCATCATCTTTTAAATCAAATTTGGACAGCTGTTCAGGATGAGTCTTAAGAACAAAACACTTGCATCCAAATACATGAAAATACTTCAGATTTGGCTTCTTTTTCTTCACCATCTCATATGGTGTCTTTCCATGCTTGTTAATGAGTGTTGCATTTTGAGTAAAACAAGCAGTCTGCACAGCTTCAGCCCAAAAATAGATTGGTAACTTTGCTTCATCGAGCATAGTTCGTGCAGCTTTAATGAGAGTTCTATTCTTTATTTCAACCACTCCATTTTGCTGTGGAGTTCTAGGAGCAGAGAATTCCTGCTTGATTCCTTGGTCTTTGCAGAACTCTTCCATAATCAAATTCTTGAACTCAGTGCCATTATCACTTTTTATAATTTTCACAGAGTCTTTGACCACTTTATCCAGTTGTTTGACATGATCAATCAAGATAGATGCAGTTTCACTTTTTGTGTGCAAGAAATACACCCATGTGTATCTGGTGAACTCATCCACTATGACCATAGCATATTTCTTCTTTGCAATAGACATGACATTCACTGGACCAAATAGATCAACATGTAGTAGGTGATAAGGCTCAAGAATTGAAGATTCAGTCTTGCTCTTGAATGAAGATTTTCTTTGTTTTGCCTTTTGACAGGAATTACAAAGGCCATCAGGAGCAAATACTGATTTTGGAAAACCTTTCACAAGATCTTTCTTGATTAGTTCATTTATATTGTTGAAATTTAAATGAGAGAGTTTCTTGTGCCAATTCCAGCTTTCTTCAATTGAAGCTCTACTCAACAGACAGATTGCAGAACCATCAGTACTTGTTGAAAGCTTGGCTTCATAAATGTTACCATGCCTGTATCCTTTCAAAACTACTTTGCCTGTAGATTTGCTTACAACTTCACAGTGTTCTTCAAAGAAATCCACATGATAACCTCTGTCACAGATTTGATTAACACTCAGCAAATTGTGTTTAAGTCCTAAGACTAGAGCTACTTTTTCAATGATGACATTCCCCAGATTGATATTGACATATCCCAAAGTTTTTCCTATGTTGCCATCTACATAAGAAACACTTGGGCCAGTTTTATCCACAAAGTCTTATAGCAGGGCTTTATTTCCAGTCATATGTCCTGAACATCCACTGTCCAGAACTAGGATGTTTTTCCTGTTGCCCTGCAATCACAAAGACCACTAATGATTAGTTTTAAGGACCCAGACTTACTTGGATCCTTTGGCCTTATTAAGTTTGTTAACATTTGCAGCGGATTTAGCATCAGAGTTTATGTTAACATTTTTCTTATCAGTATTTACACTATCAGACTTTGCATCAGAACTTACACTAGAAGGAATAATACTAACTTTCTTTAAAGAAGGTTTTATTTGATAATAATCCTAGTACAAACTATGATATTCCTTACAAGTATAAATGGAATGCCATAAACTACCATAATGAAAATAAGGATTTTGTGGCCTATATCTAACAGACTGACTCTTAACTCCTGACTTTGAAGGTAAGGAGTTTATGTTCTTATTTTTCCTGCAAAAAGAAGCCAGATGGTTAGAATTTCCACAGTTATGATATTTCTTTCTAGGGGCATTAGGAACAGGCTTATAATCATTACTTTTATTCACACCTTCCTTTCCATTCCTATTTTTCCTAGGGAGCTTTACCTTGTTTACATTCTTAACATCTTTCAGCTTATGTTTAAGCTGCTTCTTTGTCATTAAGCCTATGTTAACTTCAGTTGGCTTATCCTGTTTTAGTTTATCAGAAGTTAATTTCTCTTTAACTTCTGATTTATCAATATCAGACTTTACAGCTACAAACTTAACAGGATTTACCTTTGGATTTTGTTTAACAACTATAGGCTCAATTTCTACTATTCTCTTATCATTCTTATCATCTCCATAACCTAAGCCTTCTTTCCAGTTTCCACTACTTAACAAATTCTGAGTTGTTCTTCCAGAGTTAGTCCAAGTCCTGATAATCTCTCTTTCCTTTTCTAACTCAGTTTTTAGAGATTCATTTATTTTAAGTACTTCATCCCTAACATAAAAGGCATCATCTCTATCTTTCTGAGTTTGATGGAACATGACTAACTCTTTTTCTAAATAATCATTCCTCTTTTTATAAGCAAGATTTCCAGAAGTTAATCTTTCACATGTTAAAGTTTGATCTCTATAACTAATAAACATGCTTTTAAGATATCTTCTCAACACAGTAATATCATTAGTATGAAAGGCATAAGTAGTTTGAGGTACCTTTAACTCAGCATTATCAGAACTGCTATCAGCATTTGCCATCAAGGCATAGTTCACCTCACTTTCAAAATCTGAAGTGTCTGTCCAGCTTTTCTTCTTTGTGATAAGAGTCTTGCCTTTGTCACTCTTCACTTTCTTGCAATCAGGAGATATGTGGTCTTTCTCACCACAGTTGTAGCACTTGACATTTGAGTAATCTCCTCTGTCAGACTTTCCTCCTTTGCCTTCAGATTTTCTGAAACCCTTCTTATCAGAACTTGCACCTTTCCTGGAAAATTTCTTTCCCTTTCTGAATTTCATGTATGCAATCCTTGTGATTCCTTTCACCATAAGAGCACACAGCTTCATCATCTCTTCATCAGCATCCATCTCAGGTAAGTTTTCAGTTTCTGAGTCATCATCACTATCAGAACTTGATGACTCAGTATCAGACTTTGTGATGAGAGCTTTTCATTTGCCTTTTCTTGAGGCAGCTTCTTTGGGGTATTCCTCCTCATCCTTTAGAGCAACTGTCCTTGATTTTCTTCCATTCATCTTGCTTCTTTGTTCCATCTCAAGTTCATGAGTCTTGAGCATCCC
Source organism: Apium graveolens (assembly GCF_009905375.1). Taxonomy (NCBI): domain Eukaryota; kingdom Viridiplantae; phylum Streptophyta; class Magnoliopsida; order Apiales; family Apiaceae; genus Apium; species Apium graveolens. The sequence goes on along the minus strand of NC_133651.1, from coordinate 275,444,562 downwards.
ATAAATTTCATCAAGAGTTGTTTCTTCAAGATTATAGTTGTCTCTTATAGTGGTGGCCTTCAAATCCCAACTTTCAGGAAGAGCTAACAGGAATTTAAGATTTGAATCTTCAAGATCATATTCCTTGTCAACTAGTGACAAATCATTCAAGAGTTTGACAAATCTGTCATATAAACCAGTCAATGACTCATCAGATTTTGAGTCAAAGTGCTCATACTCTTGAGTGAGTATAGTCTTCCTGTTCTTCTTAATTGAATCAGTTCCCTGGCATCTTGTCTCCAAGGCATCTCATATCTCTTTTGTAGTCTTGCAGTTAATTACCCTATTTGACATGATATTATCAATGGCACTATACAGCAAGTGTCGTACCTTAGCATCCTTAGCAATCGATGAGATATCTTCAGCAGTGTAATCACTCTTCTCTTTTGGAACAGACTTTGCTGGTTCACCTGCAACTACAACAGAGAGTTTGGTTGGCTTGTGTGGTCCTTCATTGATTCTGTCAAGGTATTCCGGATCTGTAGCTTTTTAGAAACATAGACATCCTCACCTTCCATATGGGATATTCAGATGGTTTCAGTATGGAAACTCTTATAGTCTCATATCGATTATGGATTTGAGTCTTTGGAGGTTCTTCAGTTTTGGTGGGCTTGGTTGGAGTTTGTTCTTCTTCAGACATGATTATTTTTTGATCTTAAACTGTTTGTGTGTTAACAGATCTGCTCTGATACCACTTGTTAGGTCACACACACTGTAGAAGGGGGTTGAATACAGTGTTTATCACAATCAAATCGAATATAAGAACACAGAAAACAGATTTTATTTAACACAATAAACTATTTTACAATATGGAACTGTCCTCTCTCAGTGATGAACAATTTATCACGAGAGCTGCTAGGGTTACAATGAATAATAACTTCGATTATGATAACACATATAGTGTAAACCCTATGTCTGTGTTTATATACTACACAGTTACAAGATAAATTCTAATTGATATTGAATATGATTCTGCTTCCTAAAATATATCAATTAGTTATCTTTTCTTCCAAGTATTCTATTCTTCATAGAATTCCTTCTTCAAGCATATCTCTTCTTGCGTTTGTCTTGATCTTCTTTCCTTTCAATCAGCCGCCTTCCTTATCTGAAAGTCTCCTTAAGTCCTGATATTATCTCCTGATAAATATCTCCTGATAACTTAAGTTCTGACAACTTAAGTTCTGATATCTTAAGTTCTGACTTCAGTATAAGTACTGATTTCCAGTTAAGTACTGATTTGTCCTGTTAAGTAAGATCTGAAAACTAAACACAAATCATATTATTCATGACATTATCAAATATATCTAAAAGACTGATCATTCACTGATGAAAAACGAGTATTCTTACACTGATACTTGATGAACTGATGATGATGCTTCCTTGTCGGAAGTAAGCTGAACCAATTGTTTAGCTGGTCGGGATCCAACTTGATGAACTTGATGAATTGATGAACTTATCGTGCTTGAATACTCCATTTTAATCTTGTGAGAACTATTATGTTATGATGAACTCTTGATGATCGTGATAAGCTTTTGATGATTCTCTTGTTTAAAGTTGTTTTACTTTATTTGATGATTTGAAACTCTGGTTTCTAGATAAATCTCAGTTGAAATGTACGATATATGCTTACTGAGCTTTATGAGCTCACTCTTTTATGTCACTAACTCTCACTAGAAAGGGTTTCGGAGAACGATGTTCAGGAAGGGATAAAAATGTGATGAATTAAGATTTTAGTGGATGGCGAAAAGCATATAGTATTATAATGAATAAAGTTTGTGTAGTAGACTAATGTTGTATCCGGTTAGGATCTTCTGATGTATCGTAAACTTTTGTTGTAGACTGAAATTATTGTATGAATCGTATATTATTAATTAGTTTATGGTTACGTAAGCATATATTGATTTTGTAGTTTGTTTGGCGTCCCCGGATCGGGTTTTCGAGGTTACCCCGAGGTCGGGGGCATCACAGTACATATACACATGTATATATGTGTGAATATGTATGTATATATGTATATTAATCATGCAAGATTAATAGATTTAAACAAATAAATGATTGAGTTAAATAAATAATACATGTACATTAACTTAAGGGTTTAACAAATTATAAATGAGTTACATAATTTTTAATTAAAGTATATATCTATGATTAAATACACATATATAATAATGAACCATAATATATATTAATTGTGGGAATAAAAGTGAAATAAATATTATATAGACACTGATGTAAAGACATAATAATTATATAAATTAAATATTGGTATCTGTGCCGATTTTTATATTTGTGTACATATATATATATATATGTGTGTGTGTGTGTGTATGTGTATGTATGTTTGAATATGTATGTATATATGTATATCAATCGTACAAATTTAATAGATTTTAACAAATGAATGATTGAGTTAAATAAGTAATACATGTATAATTAAATTATTATATATTTATAATTAAATACACAATCATAATAATGAAGTATATAAACGCTGCGTCATTTAAGATATATTAATTGTGAGAATAAGTGTGAAATCAATATTATAGATATATATTAATACAGGGGCATAATAGTCATATAAATTAAATTTCTCAACAAACTCTCTGTTGTTATATTATATATATAATAGATAGATAGATAATAGATATATATCCCATCAAATTTTGTATTATCCATACTTACATATATTTGCATAATTTAATTCCCTTATATAATTTCATATTAATTAAATTAATGGTCGTACTAATTTGTAGAGCTGCAAAACAACATAACAGACTTGAGCCGGTTATGTGAGAAACCAGCCAAGTTTAATTTTTGTAAAATAATTAAAGTTGAGAAGAGTCAAATTGAGTTTAATAACCGAACTAAAAGTGATGTTTAACATCGGCTCGTTAATAAACAACACGAATTTGGCTCACGAACAATCAATATAAGCCGAACTCGAGATGAGTCCGAACAAAATCGATGATACTTCCTATATAATTTTCTTTCGAATAATCTTGAAGTATAATTTAAAATCGTATAAGTTATATAGAAGTCAAATACTAATATTTATCTTATAATGATATACACACCCACACTTTACACTTATTTCTTAATTTATCTCATTTTATTCTTCTACAATATTTTTTAGGAATAAATTCAATTTTTATATTTTTTCTTGTTTCGTTTTTTGAAATTGTCGAATTTGTATTATTACATAACTGAATCATGCATGATTTTCTGCAAGACAGAGGATACCAAAATATGTTTGTGCAATTCACCGTACCAGGCCCTCTAGCTAACAAATAACCTGTAATTTACAAAATTAAATTACAGGTTACTAACATAAATCTCGTGTGATGCACGGGTTTCCATTAATATTTTAAATTTTTATTTATCAAGTTATATTATAATTTTAAAATATTTATATAAATATATATGATTATAAATTTATAATAAAAATAATAGAATAACATCTGGTCGTAATTTAGTAGAATAAATGGACTATTTCTAGTAGTTTAAGAATTTAGTTGTTTAGCAGATATGTAACACTATTATTTATATCTTTTAATAATAGGATAAGTTGTATTCGTAGTTTAGTAGGATAAATATACTATGTGTCTGTTTGGGAAATTTTAAAATAAGTAACTTATGACTTAAAATGATTAGTGCGAAATAAGTGATAAGTTGATAAATACTTATAAGTTCTATAAGTGTTTGGATAAATTTACTTATAAGTTTCAAGTTTTTTTACTGAAATGAATTAAAATAAATAATTATTAAATACAATTATCTTAGTTCATGAATCTTAAGTTAGAAAATATTTAAAAATTTATATTTTAAAATTAAAACTTTAGAAAAAAGTGAAAAATTGAAAATAAGTTGAAAAAAAGTACGTTACTGCAAACTTTCCACTTATCAGCTTATAAGTTGTAAATGCAACTTATAAGTTGGGTCGACAAACACTCATCAATAAGTTGTTACGAGCTTATAAGTCATTATTAGCTTATAAACTAGTAGCCAAACAGGCCCTAAATTTAGTAGTAGTTTAATAATTTAGTAGTTTATTAGATATATAACACTATTTATCTATTTTTGTAATAATCAAAATTAGGGAATTATCGTTGAACCAAACCGTTGAATCAAATTATCTCTATTCAGACTATTATAGTATAGTATAAATTTTATGATATGTATGAAAAAGTGAAAAATTGGTGAATAATAGATCGTCGTAATAATGTTTGATATTTTTTTAAGAAAAAACAAAGTGTTTACTTTAAAAATATAAAAAGTTAAAATACAGTAATTAAATAATGATGAAAAATATGTACTAATAAAAAATATATAAGTGATTAATAATAATTTATTATTTATAATATGTATAAACTATGAGGCCTATCGGGTGGGTTTGACCGATTCAGAATTAACGAGTCGAGTTCGAGTCAAAGGCTCATTTATTCATCCGAACTCATTTTTATGTGTTTGTTTAAAAAAATGAACAGAATCGAGTTCACTAAATGAACTGCTCGCAAATTTTGTTCACGAACATCTATGTTTATTCGCAAGTCTCCCGATTTGTATTCAAAATATTAATTAGAAAACATTTAACAAAGTACATTAAAGGTAGACACTAACAACTTTGGGGTCAGAGATGAAAAAGAAAATTAATCAGGTAATCTTGACTTGTAAAATAGCCCGATTCTTTTAAATGAGCTCCTAAAGTTATTATTTGAGGAGAATGCAAGAAAAATTAAGTCCAACAAGCTCCTAACCCTTCTTCAAAATTTTAAAAGGCATAATTCCCTCTCTATATTTAAGAGTCTCTCTCCTCTCTTTCTACTTTATTTTTTATTAATATAAATCACTTCATTTCAACTATCAATCAAATTCACATTTCTTTCTTACAATATTGTAAATATATTTTATAATAAATTTAATTAAAAGATATGGATAGGGATGTTGTTGGAGATGATGAGTAAATCTATTATATATCTAATACAGCAACAGGGGGGTTCGCTGAGCAAATTTAATCATAAATACAGTAATTAATATCCGCATATTATTTGTTTTAACCATTATAACTCATTCATTATTATATAATTAATACAGATTCATTCATGTAATTTTTATTACCTCAATTAAAACAACATTAATATGCAATCCATTAAAAATAATTTCTTCATAAAATTTACATACTCTATTAAAAAAAATAGTATACAAAATTTAAATGATAACTCTTGCATAAGAATTCATATAATACATAAGTTATCTCATCATTGACTTACTAATATCGATTAGTTGTTGCATACTTAATATATATATGATATTCAAGATTTTGAATAAAATAAGGATCTTTGTAGAGCATGATTCGCAAAATAATATGTTTTGCAATGTTTTTGTGCAATATTTTGTTTGCAGTACATAAGTGGTCTCCAGGGTCTAAAAAAAAGTGGTCTCCATAGAAATTAACTCTATATATATAACTAATTATTATAGAGATACATGCATGCATTATATAATACATAAACTATCCCATAATTGACTTACTAATATCGATTAATTATTGCATACTTAATATATATATTTATTTATAACTAATTATTATAGAAATACATGCATGCATGCATGTATACATACATATATATATACATATATACAAACATATGTACATATGTACGTACATCTGTATATATATAACAATTTAGTTAGAGATGTTATATATCCAGAGCAGGTTCTTAATTATCAGAGCAATACAATAAAAATATTATATTACCCTCAGTTTGTTTTTCTATTTGGCACAGGGTAGTATTGTCTTATCCTTTTTATTTGCTCCGAAAATAAAAAACCTGATCTTCAAATGAAATTTCCCTTTTAGTTAATGATTCAATTTTTTTTGTCTACAAAAAATAAAATTGTACTTATTTTTAACGTAACTTAAATTCTAAAAGCGAGAATACACCATTATTAATTATCAAATTAATAATATAAATAAGTGAATTTTAAATATAAAGTAAAAATAAATATTAATATTAATAGTATTAATTTTAAATTTCATTAAAAAAATAAAAATATTTAATTTGAATAGCAGGTCTAAAAAACATATATATTAAAAATTCTAATAATAATAATTATTATTATAGTAATAACAATAATAATAATAATAATAATTATTATTATAACAAAATAAATAATATTAATACATGAGGAATTTGAGTACAAAATCATGTTATTTATAAGAAGTGGTAGTCCATTTAAATTATAATAAAATTTATTTTTACAAAATATTATTGTTCGTCATTAATCTTAATGATATTATCATAACCTACCACTGACCTTTAATTACACAGTTGACTAGCATATACCATATTTATCACATTAACACTAATATATAAATCTACTATAAATATTTGCGAATTAATTATTAAAAACAATTCATCTAGAGAAACTTATATATTAAATATGATTCTGTGCATCGCAACCATTTATACCTCTAATTGAATAAATATTTATATTTAACCATGTCATACTTTAAGTATTATATTTTTATATTTACACAAAAAAATTAAATTAAGGACTTTTATATATATATATACACATATATATACACACACATATATATATGTATATATAATATATATAAACATATATATGTATATGTATGTGTGAATTTTTGTAAAAAACCTTTAACTTATGGTCTTCATAATTCATAAAATATATAATAATGTTGGTTTATATTGGTATTTTATTATGTCAACATGACATGAACGGATAATATTAACTAAAATAAATAATCTTGGTAAAGTTTACATATGAAATACAATCAGGAAGCGCCTAGTATGTCGAGAGATGTGGATTTATTAATATTTTTCGAGAGAGGGGAAAGAGTTACTGAGGTCGGAAATTAAAATTGAAAAATACCAAAATTCAAATAACAATTATAAAACCAAATTTTATATAAACAAACAACTATATCTTGCAGTAGTTTAGGCAATTACTAAAATTTCTAAAAAAAATTCATTGATCGTTCTTAACGATGGAAAACAAGAAATACGTCTCTACATAAATCGTAGATAAACACTATTGCACCAATGTCATCACAATAAAAAACTACTCATATACACAAATAAATCCATCATCATTCGAAGGGGGATCGATTCGCCCAATATAAAGCATGCCCGTGCATTGCACGGGCTATAGAGTTAGTTTTATATGTTAAAACATTAAAATTAAAACATTAAAAGGCAATTGAATATATTATTTTTAACAAAAAAAATTAGGAGTTGGTTACTCTTAACACTCCTTGTTTGTTTTGTTAAGCCAAACTTTCCACAGCAAATCAATCATAATAGTATTATTTTCCCTTGCAACATATTATGCTTTTTACAAATTTCTCATGTTTTGTACCAACTGCCACCCCCGACCAGCTAGTCAATACTATCTAATAACTATACGAGGTCCAATATTCAGATACAAGACTGCAAAACATCATTGAACAAAATTGCGTTCATTTTCATATTAAATCCCATATCATTCAGCTGAGGGGCTTGTATCTTATGGTACTACAACAGCACAGTCCCCCCCTTGAAAGACAGTTTAACAACAGTAAAAGCCGGTAAACAACTATTAAACTCCCCTAACAGTATATGAGAACTACATTTCACTCCTCTCTCTCTGCTCTCTGCAGATAAGTCAAACTCGACCAAGTCAAAATATTTGTAGATCAAAAAAAAAATTGCAACTAAAAATCTCTCCCTTGCATCCTTGGGAAGGGATGCCAAAAAAAGAGTACTAGGTTGCACCACCATCATGGGAGAGAAAAGAATGACTATTTCTATTTAGAAATCTCTACACCAAAAACTGCCAACCAATTGGCCTCATAGAACCATCGCAACCTTCTCCTGAGAAATGACTGAAGAAGGATGAGCAACAACTGGTTCATAGTGGTCCGCCCCACCAGCACACCAACCTGTAAGTAACAAATAATATATCATTATTTCCGTGTTGCAATAACAAAGTCACTAATTAAACACATAAGAATGCTATAGGATACCAAATGGCAATGACAATTAACTGAATTGTATTCTACCTGTTCCTTTCATGAATAGAAAGAACGGAGGCCCGCATATTTCACTTCTTGGACGATGTGGGAGAAAGAAAACGCAGTTTTCTTCATCAACCATCGCGTCAGATCCATGAGCTTGCACCTGTAATTGATTAAAAAACAGAAACTGTCAATCTCAAGTATGTTGACCTGGTTGAGACAGTAAATGACTATGACTAAAATAAATAAAAGAACCCAAGGAGATGGATAGAACATAGACATTTTAATATAAACGTGTTTATGTCTGAATGAGAATTTCATTTTTCTGGCCTTCATGGAAAGTGTATGTTAGAAAAAGAAAATTTAGAAGGGATAAATGCTTCTTTTCATCCTCATCATTTAAATCTACAATGTCATGCTGAGATGACTCTGATTGAAATGAAATCGTGCATCACCAGCATTTACTAAACAAACTTTTTTTTATATCTAGTAGTATCATTATACATGTTAAAAGCTCCTCAACATAAAAACCCATTATATTTTCGCTAGATATGGCAAGTTAAAAGCTTATTACAGTATAGCAAAGCCACATATACTTCGAAAAGAAAGAAAAGCATCTTACCACATAGATTTCCCTTTTGAACTCAGTTGCAAGGCATTCAATGGCAATGTCATCACCGAACGCTGCTGCATGGCCTTCTCTATTTTCGTCTACAGTTAATAGACCCTCCTCAGTGTATTGCAAACTGATGATATCATATTCATCATCTGCGGAACCAGATATTGACATGTACTTGGCCCAACTTGAGCCATCTTCCACAGCAATGCACCTCTCCCTATAAATAGACTCCGCCGCCAATTCTCTTTGATCATTAAACAGAAACCAATTTCAGTACAGAAATATATATAAATGCATATGCTGTTATTGCACATATAAATTTATTTTAGTCATAACAGAAAAGATTAAATTGTATCCTCAACTAGTATAAAAACAGACCAACTCTTACATGGTCACGCAAAACATTTTCAAAACCATCAATAAAACTTGCAATATATGTACATGGACCAAAACTAAATTCATTGTGTTGGTTCAAGCTAGAAAATGAAACATAGTGGGAGAAAAAAGAATTGAAGCGCAGGTACTCTTTGTAAGAATCAAGTCAAGCTACACAGGGCTAACTCATTGTAAGAATCAAGTCAAGCTGACAATTACACATTAATTACTATAACCTAAACAATGAAAAAGGAAATTAACTATGCGGCGATCCGAAAACTTCTAAAAGGGAAGTCCAAACATTTAACCAAGATTCTTACATCCACGAATCAATCAATTACTCTCATCCTAAACCAAACATATAAGATTAACCACCATTAGAAACAACCTAATCATATTTATCACCAGAACCCTAAAAAGCAGACATCACATCAATTACAGATCTGAATTCTAATTTATAACAGATCCATCTCATCTCCTTTTCACAATCCATCTACATCTCAAACACCGAAGCAAACCAAACAGAAACAAAAACAAAAAAAAATTAAAAGAAATTGAACTACACTGCATCAGAAGGGTACTCAAATATTTCAAAAATATATTTCCAAACGTTCAACCAAGAATCTTACACTAATAAAGCAACCCAACCATTTTCATTGAGGAGACGAAACACGCATACTTGAAACAAGTTCACCACCACTACGTTAACAAACACAATCCATATGAATCACAGATCTGAAATTCTAATCTATAACAAATCCGTTCCATTTCCTTCTCATAACATTCACATAGCATTCAACAATTAAAACAAGACAAACACAGATATTAAATACATTAACAAACATACACACACACATCAGATGTACAATTCCAACAACAAATTAAAAAAAACAAAAACAAAAGGGTAAGAATAAAATGATAAAATGAAGATTATACCTTTGCATCCCAAGATTAAGAAGCTCATCAATGGCAAGATCCAAATCATTTCTATCTTGCTTCTTAGCCAACAACTTCAATTCTTGAACAACATGAATGCCCCACCCACATTTCAAATCAGGACAATACATATGTCTAATAGCATCATCAATCAAATCTCTCTCATTCTTGCTCAAATCTCCAAGATCTTCAACAAATCTCTTGACAGTCCTTCTTCTGAGCTCTTTAGCATCAATCTCTTTCAACCCCATGGCTTTTCTTGACGCTGTAAATAAACAATTACCGTCAGCCTCGACATCTCCGCCGTGACTCAACCGGAACACAATCGAATCAAGGGTTTGGTCAATGGGGTGTTTCCAAAGAACCCCTTTAGTTTGTAATCTCTCCAGGTTGCGTTTTTGTTGGTCTTCAAGACCTGACACATTTTCCCAGGTGGGAGAGATTAAATCAACGGGGGAGATTAAATCAGGGGTTGAGGTTGGATCTTTCCAGGGAGACGATGTAGCTGAATCGCAGATGAGCTTTCCCATCTCTTTCTTTCTTGATTTTCGGGGTGGTGTTTTTATCTCTGGGGCAAGCAGCTCTGCTGTTTTTTAGAGAGAGGGGAGAGAGAGAGAGAGAGAGAGAGAGATTAGGGTTAACGGGCAGATTGACGCCGCGGGAGAAATTTAAACACGTGTGAGAATCTTACCGTTTGACAGTGGGCGATGTTAAATTGGGCCGGATGGAGACAGATCTTGGTTGGTGAGCCCTTAATCCACTTGCCTCTTTACCTGTTAGTTGGCTTATTTGTACCCAATTGGGTCGTTGTCAGCCCATATGTGGCTACCCCGAGACCATCTCCAAGTCGTGCTCGAGCTCTCTTTTATGTTTCGTTCACATTCTGAAATTTCTGGGTGTTAAACCTTAATGATTTGATGGTTTTATTTGGTTTTATTTCGCATATGTTATGCTCGTTTTTTGGCATGGACCCTAAATAGATTCAATAAGAGCAAAGATAAGATGGACTAACCTAGATTTATATCAAATACAAATTGGATCGATGGGTCCACATCACCTAACTTTGGGTGAGTGGATTGTAAACCCATCACATAAAAGTCTGTCACGTGATAAATGTACAAAGCGAGTTGGGCTCACGAGCTTGCATCTAATATATAAAATAATTTAAGATTCTTTAAATAACGGGTTCGTATCGCATGAATGTGTCATGCGAGCTGAGATAAGAATAAAATAAACAAGTAAACTGTATGATGTCAGATAGTGGGAAGGGCAGATGAGCTCACTTCTCTGATTAACAAGGATTGGTGCGACCCGATATGACCAGGAGGACTCGCATCATATAACTCTAGCTATATTATGGATAACGACTAGTTATTCGTAAATTTCGGGGCCGAAAAGGGATATTTCTATAATCAGGGGAAAAAATATGGAGATGCCGCGAGATTATAAGAAATGTGTGGGGTTGATCGAGATTTACGTGATTGATTGACTGAAGGCCTGGCGACACTACGCCATAGATGGCTTTTAGAAATACAAAAACTGTGTTGCTATAGACCCCTAAAAATATTGTTATAGGCAAAAAGAGGTTTATTGCTACACTTTTTTGGTGTTGGCTCTAAGGCAGTCACTATAGGTATCTAACCTTACATCAGTGTCAATCTATGGTAACACAGCAAAATATATTTGTATAGATATCAATTGCAACAGGATTTTTAAAGTATAGCAACACAGATTTGGTGTTGCAATAGGTATACTAACTGACAAAAAATGGGGCCCACATGGTGAGACCCACATGTGTAATAAAATGAATATGTAATATTTAAATTTTGAATTTTAAAAAAACTAAACCAAATATCCATTAAATTCCTTCTTTCATTCAATATAACATCCAACATCATTCAAAATTACATCCAAAATATCCAATAATAAACCACCATCAACTAAATCATCTTATTGCTATTAACAAAAATTAAAACTATCAGCACATATTTTAGACATGGCCTAATATAAAATGCAAAATCAAATATCAAATCCACAGCCGGAACCTGCCCAAGATACCCCCTCTTAACCATTAACCATAACCGCTGCTCTTTGTGGTAGAACCATCCCCTGTTATATTTGGCAACATAATAATAAAACATTAATTAGAAACAATAACGCAGCCCCTTAAGTAAGCTAATTAAAAAGTGGAACTGGTGTTGTGGTGCTATAAGCTGGGACGATACAAACTTAACTTCGGACTGATACAACTGTAAATGGTCATAAATATGATAACATACAATTTATTTGCAGCATATAATTGTGCCTCCTCTTTTGGCATGCTGCATAAAATTAATATATAGATATAAATCAGTTGTGTGATCAGGATGGACTTCTAACCTCTAGCTTCATTTCTGCCTGTGTGGATACTCTTCTGTGCCCGAGGAACAAACATGAAGTAAGCTTCGATTAACTCATTTCTATTCCCCAAAACTTGTAGCACCTGCAATGAGATGAATCCACAACCAACTAACAAAGTCAGCATACAACCAATTACCAAGATTAAAATACATAACAGAAAGAATTCAATACATTTGCAGTCATCTCGTCAAGAATCAAATATCCTTTCTGAAATCCCTGGATATATGATGTAACTATGCCGCAACGTCCTCTTTTGTTCAAAAAGGCCAACTGAAAATATCATTAACCAATAATAGATTAGAAACCAAAAGATCCAAAGTAAAGGCAATTAAATATGTACCTTGACACGATAGATAAACTGATTTTCTCTATCAACTTCATCCTCGGTAAGGAGTGGATAAAGGTATGGCAAAACTGTATGATAAAACTTATCAAGGACATATACGTGACCCTTAACAGCCAATTAGCCCTCAATTCAGTTTCCTATAGTGAGAGTCTGCAATACAAAGTACAAAACAAAATAATAAAAACACCTGATTAATGAAACCGTAGCAACAACCTCGACTATATTTGCTCCAACAATCACTGACTAATCATGCAAAGAACATATATATAGAAAACACCACGACATGATTGAGCACCAAGATTCCACAACAATCATGATACACGCGCAACAAAAAAATATGAATTTCAAAATCCTTAGACTTATAGTGTAACAGACCATTGAAATGACTTTAATTACCTGTAAATAATGTTGCAGCAGAGATCACAAAGGTACATGAACAGATAAGTGTTAGGACGAAATACGCGCTAATATTCACGCAAGTATACGCGATCGCAAGTAACATAGAATTATTTCTAGTTCGTTCCCACAGAGACTGGTTTAGGTTAACTTCAATTTATGCACTTATGCAACGATGGTATGGTTATTATTCAATGCTAAGCCGATTAACAAGTTGAGATTGTTTATTACTAAGAATTAACTAACATGCAATTAACTAAGAGATTAAAAGGGTTTGATTTACTAAATGAGACAAACATGGGATTCTAACTTCATTACTACTTCATTCAAAGTCTTTGTTCTTAACCTTAGCATGCAATGGTGATGACAACTAATCTAGATAACACGAAACTAGTAAACGCCAACTTTCGTTGTACGAATACCCTACTACCAGAAATTCACAAAAGAGATAAAAGCTGAATAGACACCAATTATGTTGAGACCCTATATGTCTATAGAATTTGGCAACATAAAGGATTAATGCGCAAGTTATCTATCGTGATTACATAGGGCAAGTAACATGGTTAAAATTACCTACAAATCATGCATAATAAATATATGAACCTATGCTAGCATGGCAAGTTCTAAACCTCTATATTCACTTTCGCTTCAATAGAGATTAACACTCTATCTTATATATTAGCTACGCACATAAGACGAATAAGCACAACCAATACTAGGATATCAATCAATCACCACACACCAAGATATTGTAACAAATTAACTATAGAAATCCATAAGTAAATCCGTTAGAACCCCAAGATAACGATTAGTTCATTAAAAGTGAACACATTAAAAGTGAGCTTCTGATCTTGAACCTTCATCGTAAGCTCTCCTTTTTGCACATCAAACATAGTTCGGCCTGTAACCAAGAATGGTCTCCGCAGAATAATGAGAATCTTCTTATCTTCCTCAAAGTACAAAATTTCAAAATCAGCAGCGAAGATGAGTTTGTCCACCTTGACCAAGACGTCATCCACTATACCTCATGGATAAGTGATGGAACGGTCAGCTAGTTGCAATGACATATATGTCAGTTTCAGATCAGGTAGACCAAGCTTCTTGAAGATAGACAAGGGCATCAGATTGATGCTAGATCCAAAATCACACAAGCTTGTCGATCGACGAGTTTCCAATAGTGCAAGGAATAGTGAAAATTCTAGGATCCTTAAGCTTCGGAGGCAATTTCTGTTACAGCACAACACTGCATTCCTCTGTAAGAGCAACAGTCTCTAAGTCATCGAGCTTCACTTTCCGAGAGAGAATACCTTTCACAAACTTCACATAGCTAGGCATCTATTCAAGAGCTTCAGCGAAAGGTATGTTGATATGAAGTTTCTTGAACACCTCCAGAAACTTAGCAAATTGCTTATCCGACTTTTGCTTCTGTAGCCTCTTAGGAAAATGAGGTGGATGATAGACCTGTTTCTCCCTTGTATTACCTTCAGGGGGAGTGTGTTCCACAGTTTTCTTTCTTGATTCCACCTGGGCATCCTTCGGCACCACTGTTTCAGCTACAATATCATTTTCTGGAATTGGTAAGGGTGTAGACGAACCTGCATTCTGGACAGAGTTTTCATACTCTTCGTCTTGCTGAAATTGGGGGCTTGCGACCTTTACATACCTCAAGGTGATGGCGTTCAAATGCTCTTGAACTTCCCTATTTCCTGGATTGACTTCTGTATCACGAGGAAGCATTCATGATGGTCGATTCAATAAGGCGTTAGTAATTTTCCCTATTTGGTTCTCCAAAGTCTTGATAGAAATAGCCTGGCTTTGGCATATAAGAGCCTGGTTTTTCAACATAAGCCTCAACTCCTCCAATTTAGATTTTTCATTTGAAGATTGACCTGAACCCCCATAAGCTTGAATATCATTCAAAAAAATTTCAGATTGCCTAAAACAAAGAAAAGAAAAAAGCGTGACGAGTTAGTTGTTGAAGTTGGAGTTGTTGTCTTGGTGCAAATTGTTGCTGAAAACCAGGAGGATTGAATTGCTTGTTTCCAAACTGCTGGAACGGCTGTTGCATTGCATTCTGATTGTTGCTCTAGCTGAAGTTAGGATGATTCCAGTTGTCAGGATGATAAGTGTCTGGAACTGGTTACTGCGATCTCTGAAAGTTGCTCACCAGCTGAGCTGATTCACTAGATATAGCGCATTGTTCCGTCGCATGCGAACCTGCACACAGCTCATAAACACTGGTTATTTGATTAACACCATAATTAGCCAGATAATCGATCTTGATAGACAACGCCTTTAGTTGAGCAGTAATAGTCGTAGCTGTATCCACTTCAAGAACTCCTGCTACCTTGCCCTGTGGCAATCTATGTGTTGGATACTGATATTCATTAGAAGCCATCAGTTCAATTAGACCATAAGCTTCCTCATAGCTCTTCACCCGTAATGCTCCACCTGATGCTGCATCAAACATAGGTCTAGACTGTGCTCACAAACCATTATAAAAGCAGTTGATGATCATCCAATCAGGCATTCCATGATGCAGACTCTTTCTCAGCATCTCCTTGTAGCGCTCCCAAGCTTCACATAAAGATTCTCCTGATTGCTGCACAAATTGAGTTAGAGTATTCCTGAGTGCAACTGTCTTCGCCATATGGAAGAATTTAGTAAGAAACTTTTGAGCAAGATCTTCCCAAGTAGCAATCGAACCAGCTGGTAGAGAGTGTAACCAGCTCTTATTCTTATCCCTCAGAGAGAATGGGAACAATCGTATTTTTACCGCATCCTCAGACACACCATTTAACCTGAAGGTGTCGCATATCTCTATGAAATCCCTAATGTGCGTATTGGGATCTTCCGTTGGAGAACCCCCAAAGTGGACTGAATTATGTACCCATTGAACCAGGCTTGATCTCAAAGGTATCAGCTGTGATAATTGGCCTGACAATGCTAGATTGAATGTCATTGATCTTTGGTTGAGAATAATCCATCAACACTTTCATTGCTGCTGGATCTCCCATTGCAATAAAACCTAGAGTACATGAAACACACACAAGTAAATCGTGAAAGTAAAAGAATTCGAGTCAGTGAACTTTAACGACCACTGATGTCAAGCACATAAACTAAAAATTAACACCCAGTCCCCGGCAGCGGCGCCAAAAACTTGTTAGGATAAAAACACGCGCTAATATTCACGCAAGTATACACGATCGTAAGTAATATAGAATTATTTCTAGTTCGTTCCCACATAAACTGGTTTAGGTTAACTTCAATTTATGCACTTATGCAACGATGGTATGGTTATTATTCAATACTAAGATGATTAACAAGTTGAGATTGTTTATTACTAAGAATTAACTAACATGCAATTAACTAAGAGATTAAAAGGGTTTGATCTACTATATGAGACAAACATGGGATTATAACTTCACTACTACTTCATTCAAAATTTTTGTTCTTAACCTTGGCATGCAATGGTGATGACAACTAATTAGATAACACGAAACTAGTAAACGCCAACTTTCGTTATACGAATACCCTACTACCAGACATCCACAAAAGAGATAGAAGCTGAATAGACACCAATTATGTTGAGACCCTATATGTTTATATAATTTGACAACATAAAGGTTTAATGCGTAAGTTATATATCGTGATTACATACGGTAAGTAAGATGGTTAAAATTACCTACAAATCATGCATAATAAATACATGAACCAATGCTAGAATGGCAAGTTCTAAACCTCTATATTCACTTTCGCTTCAATAGAGATTAACACGCTATCTTATATGTTAGCTACACACATAAGACGAACAAGCACAACCAATACTAGGATATCAATAAATCACCACACACCAAGATATTGAAACAAATTAACTATAGAAATCCATAAGTAAATCCGTTAGAACCCCACGATAATGATTAGTTTATAACCGAACTCATCGTCACCATGGGTTCCAATAAAAGCATAGTAAATAAACTAAGATAAACTAGGTCTGAAATAACTGAATAATAATAACAAAATACGTTAACAAGAGTATTAGGTTCAAACAACAAAGAAAACAAGCATCCAAGATTACAACTTAAGCAAAGAATCACAAGTAAAAACAAGATATTCTCCTCCTTCATTATATTGTGCTATTAGGTCTTCTTGATTCTATCTCCTTGCTCCTTTTTGTTAACAACGTCTTTTCATTGGTTTATATAAGCTCCACGATGACCAAGACTCTCAAAATCTTCAATTTCGACTTAAATCAGGATTCTGGTGCAGAAATAGGGCGGGGAGGCCGCACTCAAATTAGCGCGGGCGCGCTGGTTTTTTGGCAGAAAGGCGTGGCAGCCGTGCTAGTTTTGGGGGCGGCTGCGCCTGACTTCTGGACTTTTCTGCAGTTTCTTCTTTTGGTCGTATCTTGAGTTCTACTCGTCAGAATTAGGCGATTCAACTGCCCACGCGAAGCTCTCGAGAAACTATACAATTTCAAAATGGCATTGACTTCAGATTCTTGGATCTTTTCAGCATATTTCCTTGAGAAGCTTCTTTCTTCCTCAAACTAATGTATGTAATGCAAAAACGCAAAAACACAAAAACACATCAAAAATACCAGATACTTGAGTCCAAAACACCAATTTAAGCCTAAAATGAAGCGTTCCCAGTACATATAAAATCCACTTATCAATAAGATTATAAAAAATTAATAATGATTGTTTGATTTCTTTGAAGGGAGTTTTTACCTGTAATCCTAAGGCTTAAATGGCTTGATTTCTGGAGCATAATCAATCCAATGATTCCCAGGAGTCCAGATCTATCGGAGCCACCTTCACTATACTTCAGAACAATCGAATAAAAAATTATGTTATCTCAAAGAACTAGCCAAATTACGCAATAAAAGTATTCATCAGTTTAATCCTCAACTACAAATCAACTTACAACCATAAACAACTTTCTCTGCCAAACAACTAACTCACAAAACCTAATTTAAGAAACTATACAACTTTCTCTGCTTTTTCAACAACAAAATAGAGAGAAAAAACTTTTTATAACCTTTATTTAGATTGCACACACCCACGCACATACTAGCCTTTATAAACAATCAATATTACTAGAAATTATAAAAGCAAGCTAATATATACCAGAAAACGATAAATGTATTCAAAAATAATCTATATACCAGAAGACTGAGCAACTAATATACCTCTCTTACACTGATGGGTCTGGTTTTATATCAAAAGACTTGGATATGATATGACACTTTCTTGCCAAGTGTTTTGGTAAAAACCTACTTCCATCAGTCTCAATCTACATCTTTGTTGTTTTCATTCTACAAAGGGACATGGAGATGATCTAAAAATAAAGAAATAAGACAACGAGAGAGATCTTAATTAGTAATGGAGATATAGAGATTGAATACCTCTAATTGGAACCCAGTGTAGCTTCCCCAAAACCCTAATTTCTGGACATTTTTTCCAAACCCGCCGCTCGGTGAAGGTGGGAGTACCCTAATTTATTTAAAATGTTTCACCAAAATTTTCTTTTAACTCCAGTTTCCCCCTTTCATTGGTTTAATATTTCACGTCCTCTGCTTCTATTAAAATGTTACCGCCTAACCCAAAATTAAGGCCCACCCCAACCCAATTTCACTTTATATTTTTTCCAAAATTATAAATATCAAAATATTTGAAATACCCATATTCATTTTATTTTAATTACAATTAATATATTATTATAATTAATTTGTAAAAATTTAAAGTTGTTACATGATTTAATTTTTTATAAGAAAATGTTTTAGCGTTTTCCGATCTAAATATTTTATTATTATTATTATTATTATTATTATTAATATATATAATTATGAAAAAAATATTTAATATATACAAAATTTAAATAAATATTTTTCTTAAAATATATTTCATTTATAAAACAAATCAATAAATTATTTTATCAAAATCAAATATTTTTAAATATAAATTTAATTTTTGATAAAAAAAATATTATTTTATTTATAATCTATGAAAACAATGTATCTTGTATATTTATTTATTTTTAATTTAATATTAAAATGTATTAATTTAGTTTTATATCCATAGAAAATATATCAATATTTGTAAAATATGGATAATTTATTCAGTTTGTGTACATTTACTTTCTACAAAAATTCCATAAATTAGTTTATTCAAATTACTTACTTTTAAAAATAAATTATATTTTGAGTTTAATTAAAAAAAAATCAACTGTATATGGCAACACCACCTGGTGGATTGCAATAGGTGAGACATCTATGTCAACACTAGAGATGTATTGAGTTATAGCAACATGTCTCTCTATCTATAGTAACACCAAAATCTGGGTGTTATGATAGCGTCGTAATTCCATACCCATTGCAACGTTTTCCCTGGCAACACCAGACAAAAACGTGCAAATAGGTCATCTATGGCGTAGTGTGAAGATATAGGCTCAGGCTACATAGGTAGAAAAATCTTGACGCTAGCCTAATGACTTGTTCCCCTAGAACTACGTGAGGCATGTTCCTAATAAATAGGGTACATAGACACTTATTTGAGATATGAGTTGACACTTGAAAAAGAGAAAATAAAATCCAATTCTTTCTTGAGGAGTCATTATACAAGCTAATCCACCTCTACATACAACCTTCCTCCGCCTTAAAACACCACCCCTAGTCTTTATTTCAGCCACTAACCTCCAAAACACTGTTAAACAAAATTCTCCCTCTAACGGTATATATTAGTTAAAAAACTGATAGATTTCAAGGAAGTTACATTGGTAATAGTTAATGCGAACCAGATATATTATCTAAATCCAGTTAAGTACAATTCTAATTAAATTTATGTAGCTTATGGTAGAATATTGAATTTTATTCTTATATTAATAAGATAATTTCTAATGAAAGCATTTGTCTTGATTTATGTGTGTGTGCATGTAAATGTAATATTTGTGTCTTATTATATATGTATAAATATATATTACTTCACATTATTTCATTAAGTATTTAAGCAGTCTGTTAGAGTGTGATTTATCTAATTTTAGGAAATCTAAGAGACGTTCTTATTAGATTTCTAGTAATGATCGTGGATAGTGATGGAGGCGGAACGATAATTTGGGGGGGGGTCCGGGTTTATAGTCTGGGAGTGCGAGCCGGGGGAAGGCGTCACGAGCGGCTACAAGCCTCCCACAACTCAAGTAATGCAAATGATGAAGGGGAGAGAAAAATTGTTAGAGTTGGGGATCTAAGGAGAATATTAGATCGAATGGAGCAAAAGAAGAGGGGGACACCTATCTCTGCGGCCCCGTCTCCATTCACAACCTCTATTCGAGCCTCTCCTCTACCTCGGGTATTGAAGCACAACCCCGATCTTCTGTTCAACGGGGAGGCATACTCGACTGAATATCATCTCCAATTTAACACGGTGATGGAAGTCTACCAAGTCCCGAAGCCAACCCGCCGTAGGCTCTTTATAACATCACTCCGAGGAAGCGGTCAACATGGTTTTTTATAAATTGGGGTCGGACACTATAGGGACATGGCAACAATTAGGGGATTTGTTTTTCAGGCAATTTTAGTGTATCCGTCATTATTATCCACCAGTGGTCACACTGGCCAATATCAAGAAAAACGAGGGAGAGCCTCTTCTAGAGTATTTTAGACGATTTAATATTGAAGTTTCCAAGGTCAGAGAGGCCACCGAAGAGACAATAAAGAATTTCCTAATTGATGGGTTAAAATAAGGGTCAAAGTTCTGGAAGAGCCTCCTGAATAGCGAGCCTAGAGCGTTAGCTGAATCTTATGAGCAGGCTGAGCCCTTCAATTAGGTAGAAAAATTGACGAGACAATCAAAGATTAGTGATAATTACCGAGATAGGATGGATATATCTTCAAGTCCCGAGGAGATATGGAAGACTTATTAGGGTAGCTCAAGCCCAAAAAAGGCTGCTAGGGCAAGGAGACAACCAAAGAGGCAATGAGGCCTTATACAAGCAAATGGCAGATGCACACGCCCCTTGTGGTATCCATTGACCATATATATACAACATATGCAGGGGATGGAGTGTTTAAAAAGGCAGCCCCCTCATAGACTACAACAAAAAGAACACTTCAAGATATTGTGCATATCATGAGGCCACCGGACTTGATACAATGGACTATAGGCAGTTAATGATGAGATCGAAATGCTAATCCGCCAGGGCAAGTTAACGGAGTGGGTTGTCAAGGAAGTTCGAAAACACAGGTCAGAGTACCATATTGTCCCTCTACCACCACCAGAAAAGAAAAAGAGGGTGGCTCGAGCCAGCAGTATTCACATGATTTTAGGGTGGTCTCACATTGGGGGAGACATCTGAAAGGCGATGGATAGGTATGCACGAGAGGCGAAAGATAAGCCTCTCACTAATGTTAATCATCTCAGCCAGAGACCCACAAAGTTCTTTGAAAGGGACATTGATGATATTATGTTCAGGGAGACCTATATGAAGTGGGTTCACTACCCTCATACTGATACTTTGATGGTAAAAAAGAAGATAGGAACAATAAATGTATATCGAGTCATGGTGGATACTGGGAGTTTAGCAGATGTGTTAACATGTGATGCTTACAACGAGCTTGGTTTCTTGGATAAAAAGTTGACATCCTCGGGCACATACCTGTATGGGTTAACGGGATATTCGATAGGAGTGAAGGGGAAAACTCAACTCCCATTTATTTTAGGAGATGAACCTCATGTGGCCACCCAAATTATCACCTACACCGTGGTAGACCAGCCATATGCTTACAATGCCATAATCGGCCAGTCGATGCTAAGGGATATGCGAATGGTGACCTCGATTCATCGTATGACTATAAAGTTCTAACTTCGATGAAGCTAATAAATTTCAAGGGTTTGTTACAATTAGGCCCTCAAAATAACAAACAGGGTAGCGCTGCTAAGTAGGCGATGAAGCCAGGGGAATATGATGTTCTCATGAAAGAATCCGATGATAGGAAAATGAAGCATCGCGAGGGACATGAGACATGTAATATGATCTCAATTGAGGAACTTACAGAATGGTACTTTTTGAACCTGGGGATTCAAGTAGAATCACAACTTACGGTGTTATTGATGGAGGCCTTTCAGCCCATCATGATAATGCAGGAAGGAATAGTGGAGGAAGCAAATGATGATGAAGAGAGCACATAGCAGCTAGTCGCAAGGATTAACAAGGGAAAATAGGTACGAAGGGAGATAAACAACCACCATGGATTTTCCTAATAGTATCACCCGAGAGGTGACAGCATCTTATAAGAATTATGGTTCTTGTTCGAGCCCGTCAACGCAAACTAGAAAGTACCGAGGGGATAACGGTTACAGAGATGGGTGAGACCAGTGAACCCCGGGCAGACCCGGACCCAAGGATGCCCTTAATGGTGGAGAGGGTTGGAGCCGAAGAAGATAATATACCTATCCTGGTGGATCCTAGTGGTCCCTCTAAAGTTGTCAAGAATGGCTCTAACCTGAACCCAGAACTAAGAGAAAGTTTGACCAATTTCTAAAGAAGAACTTGGATGTCTTTGTGTGGTCTCATTCTGATATGGCGGGAATCGATCCAGATGTTATATGCCACTAGCTCAATATAGATCCAAAAAAGAAAGGGGTGAAGCATAAGATGCGATTAATCAGCGGAGAGAGGGCAGAGGCCCTCAAAGAAGAGATGAACATGTAAATGAAAGCGGGGCTTGTAAAAGAAGGCTTCTACCTTATGTGGCTGGAAAACCCTGTGCTAGTCAAGAAGCCTAATAGTAGGATGATAATCTCATAATTTTGCATTAATTAATACCTATTTATTGCTTGCTCCCGAATTAAGAATTTAATTTGTTGCATTTATAGGTCTTTTATACAAAAAAGCAGAAAAAGAGAAAAAGAAAAGAAAAATGCAAGAAGGGCAAAAGTGGAAGAAGAAGAAAAGAAAAGAAAGGAAAAGGAAATGGGAGTTGGCTACATTCAATGGTCAAGATTCTACCAACACACATGGCAAATGTATGGCTTGGATTTAGCCAACACCCCTAAAACCCTAATTCTTATCCTATAAATACTCACCCCTTGTCTTGTAAACCACACCAAGTAGCATATAGCCAACCTAGTATTTTCCATTTTTAGTTGTAGCCTCCTTTCCTTTATAGTTGTAGATCTACTTTTCAAGTTGCAATCATTCTTCATTATTGCAAACACTCCCTTTTTATATTAATGCAAGTTTGTTCAATTTTATTAGCCTCTTTAATCTTTAAGCTATGATATCTTTCTAAATCCAACAAGTAATAAACTTGGGGATATGAAAGGAGCTAATTTAATTATTGTTCTTAGATCTACTTTTATTTAGGTAGCATAACTTTAAGATTTAAATTTGCATTAGTTAGCTTATTTATACTTTCAACTAAATTCCTACATTAAATCAATTTATGTTGGGAATTTGGTCGATTAAATAAAATTTAATTTACTGTAGCTTAACCTTTAATTAGTTAATTCTCAACGTTTAATTAGTTTTAATCTCAAATAATCAGTTTTAATATCATTTTACTTCGTTTATTCCCCTGTTGCAAATCTAACCCACCTGCCAAGCCCTACTTTCTTCTATTTGCAGTGTCGTTACTTCTCCAAACACATACTTCAATTTGTCCAGAACCAAACCGGGCTTCCTTCTCTTTACAAATCTCCGAACAAACCTCATTTTCCGTTCTTTCAAATCACAAAAGAAAACCCTTAGTCTGAATCTCAATCTATGTTCACCGAGTCAGAACCGAGTTGTCTGAGTTCGAGCTCTCCTGTTTTCATTTTTGGATTTCTGCCATTTGTTTATTGAATTTTGCTTTCTTGTTTTTGCCGAGTTGGAGTCGTTCGCTTGTTGAGTCACTGCGCCGAGTCGTTTCACTTACTGAGTCGCCACGCCGAGTTGTTGCAAATTTCAGTCCCCTTATTCGATTCCAATTATTGTGACTTATTTTTTTTGAGTTCCGCTTTCGTTTGTTGCCGAGCTGTCACGACTCGAGTTGTTTCGCGAGTTTTGTTTTGCTCTGTCACTGCTGCGATTTATTTACGACATTTTTATTTCTTGTTTCGTAGAATTGTACTGAGTCGCCTCTCTGTGTTTTCTCCAAGTTCGATTATTAGCTGTTGTTCGATGTTTGTTTCGCTTGAATGAGTCATAGCTGTGATTTGTTTTTGTTCCCGAGTTTTGTGTTATTTTACCGAGTTTCTTTACCGAGTTGTTTCTGTTTTTCTTTTGGTTTTGCTGGGTTAGCCCAGTTCATTGATTTATTTGTGTTGTTCACATGTATCTGTAGTTAATCTGTTTTGGATCGGTTATTTGAGATACAATTTATTTTTCGTAGTTAGCAAGTGATTGTGTTTTTGGCTAGTCGAATAAACGAAGATGTCATGTCCAAATTTTTGTAGAATTTTCTGTAATTATTAGTTTTGATTTTATTGATAAAAACATGTTTTAGTGATAATTAATTTAATTAGAACTATTTAGTAGTTTAAATTAATTTAGAGGTAATTAATTAGTTTAGTTATAGTAAATTCTCTTTTCGACTTTGTAGATTTTAAATTAATTTTAGAAAAGAAATTCTCACCTCCCACTTTAAAGTTCTTGTTCGCCTAAATTAATAATTAAGGAATTGCGAGAAATTTATAGTCTTTGAGGAATGAATCTCAAAATATTAAAACGAAAATTGTGCGCTTGCAATTTAAATATTTATCTTTGGTATATCAAGTTTTTGGCGCCGCTGCCGGGGACTATAATTATTTTTTCGCACCTTAATTTTTTAATTTTTCGAATTAGTTGTACTTGCTCTCTTTGTTTAATTTTTTTTTAGAAAATTGAAGATTTGGAAAGCTCGTTGGAGCTCCGAAAATTGCCGAGGCTCGAAGGAATTTTGGGAAGCTTGCTTGGGTAACCCGTATCTCTCTCTTTTCGTATTTTTCACTAGTTAAAAAGAATCACAAAAAAAATGAAAATTCAAAAATAAAAAAATAAAAAAAAATTAGTTATTTAAATATATAATTGTTGCATCATGCATTTGTTCACCTAGGAGCACATCATCTTAGATTTTATTTTTTTATTTTTAATTTTTCGTACCTTATAAATTGTGGTGATTGATGGAGGACCCGAGGTACGTTAAATTTCTTTTTTTCTTTAGTTAGGACACGTAGTTTAGAGCATCCATAATTGTTTATCGCTTTTATATCTCGTTGTGTGTTGCATCATTTAAATAAACTTTAAGGGCAAAACCACAATACAAGATAAGGGGAGGGATTTCATCACTTTTTCCTTGGCCCACAACCATTAAATCCATCATTTTGCATACCATAGCCTTTTTAATAAAAGTAAGTAGACATTAGCCCCTAGGACTTCGCGCTCAACTAGGAAGAAAACCTGAAATGATCAAATCTCTAAGTATTTATTCTTTGGTGTCTAGGCTAGCGAAAGCTTACCTGGCCATTTAGATTGGTGACTAGGATGGTATTTAGCCTCTTGGCAATGCTTGCACCTACCTGGCCAATCAGAAAGAATACTTTTAGTTTTGTGAATTTTAGTAATATTTTTTTGTTAGGAGCAAGTCTAGGGTTTTTTAGGGAACCATAGATTTAGAATTTTTCTTTCGATTTTGCACCCTTTCTTTTGCGTGTTTTAAATTCTTGCACTTATTTGCTACTTGATTCATATCATGTTTATGCGTACTACGTGGATTAGAGATAATTACTCTAGGTTAGTGAGACCAATTGAGCGTAATTCCTCATCGGAATCCGAACCCGTAGAAATTCTTGAACCCGTAGTAAACATGGCAGTTTCTCTTAAGGATCATTGTTACCCCGCCCGCTCGGCCCAACCTTCTTGTATTACTCTTCCACTGGTTAATGGAAATAATTTGAAATTAAAGGTCATCATATTAGCATGTTACCTAAATTTACCGGGAGTGAAGGTGAGGATCCGTATCTTTTTATTCATGAATTCGAGGAGGTTTTTGCTTTACAAAAACTCCAACAATTGACTGAGGATTCCATTAGGCTTAGACTAATCAATTTCGCTCTTAAAGAAAATGCTAAAAAATGGTTACATAGCCTACCGGTTAATTCTATTTCAACTTGGGAGGGATTCGTAGTCATTTTTCTAAAAACATATTTTCCAAATCATAAGACTACGAGACTTAAAAATGAGATTAATCATATTCATCAAAAGAAAAATGAGTCTTTTTGGAAATATCTTGATAGATTTAAAAATATATTATCCCAATGTCCCCACCACGGAATAGAAAAATGGAGACTTTATAAGATTGTTTACGAGGCCTTAGATAGTTCTACAACCGCGTTATTAGAGTCTATGTGTCAAGGCAAATTCATGGAAAAAGACGAGGATCAGGGTTGGGAATTTTTAGAGGAACTAGTAGAAAAGACCATGTTGTGAGAGTCTACTAGGGAGCCGAATAGGGAGCCTAGTAAGCATAATGAAATACTCGAAATAGAAAAGTGGATACTTTATAAGATTGTTTACGAGGCCTTAGATAGTTCTACAAACGCGTTGTGAGAGTCTATGTGTCAAGGCAAATTCATGGAAAAAGACGAGGATCAGGGTTGGGAATTTTTGGAGGAACTAGCAGAAAATACCATATTGTGAGAGTCTATTAGGGAGCCGAATAGGGAGCCTAGTAAGCATAATGAAACACTCGGTTCATTATCTAACAAAGGCTTGCATTTAGTTGGTAATTCTATAGCAATCGAAGAGAAGTAGCTACTCTCACTAGAAGATTAGAAGCTTTAGAAACCACTAATGCCCCTTCCCAAGCGTCTATGTGTGCAAACTATAAATCTCATAGTCATGGACCTCAAAACTTTCAAGAGTTTGAGCAAGTGAATGCTATGTTTCAACCTAGACCTAGGAATGACCCTTTTGCACCCACATACAATCCCGGGTTGAAGAACCACCCGAATTTCTCATGGACCCAAGGCCAAAACTACCAATCTCCTTAACCCACATTTTAAAAGTCTAATCCAAACTCTTACCCCACTTCTAGTCAAAATCCTTATCCAAACCCAGATCAAGCACCCTTGAATCCTCCCGGGTTTAATGATTCGGATAAGAGACTTAATTCCTTAGAAAAGAGTATTGAGGCTTTGCTAAAATCTCAAACTAATTTGACTCAATCTCAACATGCCTTCACGAAAACCATGACCCAAGATAGGAAATTATTGAATTCCAATTCCCAAACCATATCTAAGTTAGAGGTTCAAATGAGTCAATTAGCTAACACGATCTGTGAGTGCGAGAAGAACAAGTTTCCAAGTCAACCCGAGGTGAATCCTAAATTTCCGCTTAATCAAAGACCTCATGATGTGAACGATGTCATCTCTCTACGCTCGGGAAATCAAGTTGGTGTTGATGCTAACGAAGAATAGAATTCGAGTTCGGAACCTAATCCTTCACCTTTGAGTTCGAGTCTAGATCACTCGAAGCAACCCGAGAATCTCGAGTCTAGCAAAACACATCATTCAATTGCACCACCTTCGAAACCTAGCCCCGATTTGTCTAACGAAATAGTCTTTACGCCGAAAGCTTCGTATCCTCAATGACTTATTTCGAAGAAACAATCAGCTCAAGTAGACAAGATCTTAGAAGTTTTCAAGCAAGTTAAGGTCAACATTACTCTTTTAGATGCCATTCAACAAATTCCTTCGTATGCTAAGTTTCTAAAAGAGTTGTGTACTCATAAATGAACCACTCATGTTCCTAAGAAAGCCTGTTTGACATCTCAAGTTAGTTCGATTCTCTCAAATGAAATTCCTGTGAAATATAAGGACCCCGGTTGTCCTACTATTTCTTGTGTCATAGGCAACACTTTTGTTGACAAAGCTTTACTTAACTTAGGTGCTAGTGTGAATCTTATTCCATATTCAGTCTACCAAGAATTAGGTCTAGGTGAACTTCAAAAGACCAATGTCACACTTCAATTAGCTGACCGTTCTATCAAAATTCCTAAGGGAATAATTAAAGACGTGTTGATTAAGGTTGGTGATTTTGTTTTTCCCGTTAATTTTGTGGTCCTAGAAACTGAACCGGTCAAAAATCCTAAAAATCAAATTCCGATCATTCTAGGAAGACCTTTTCTAGCCACATTCAATACCTTGATTAATTGTAGGAACGGTTTAATAAAACTAACATTTGGAAATATGACCATTGATCTTAATATTTTTCATGTCGGAAACCAACCCAATGACTATTTTGACCAACACATGGAAATTAATTTAATTGATAAAATGCTTGATCATGAAATCATGAGTGTCGATAATGCTCTTGACTTTTGCTTAAATTATTTTTGGTCAAAATTGGGTTGATTCCGATTACACTAATGAGGTCAATGAGATGTTAGAGTCCACCATTCCTACAACTAACCAAGAGCTTGAACCACTCCCTTTGTCCCTTGATCAAGCTAGTGAACCAGTAGAGCCAAGTCCACCAGAATTAGAACTCAAACCTCTTCCTAACACTCTTAAGTACAAGTTTCTTGGTCCTAATAAATCTTTTCCCATCATAATTGCTTCTAATTTGACCCCATCTCAAGAAGAGGAACTTTTAAGTGTGCTTAAAGAGAATAAGGAAGCCATAGGTTGGAGTATTTCTGATATTAAAGGAATTAGTCCGGCAATTGTCCAACATAGGATTCACTTAGTTGATGATGTTAAACCAGTTAGGGAGCCACAAAGGAGGTTAAACCCAACTTTGATGGAAGTTGTTCGGAAGGAAATTCTTAAGTTCCTAGATAATGGGACCATCTTTCCCATATCTGATAGCTCGTGGGTGAGTCCGATTCAAGAAGTACCTAAGAAATCGGGTATTACTGTAGTGACCAACGAGAATGATGAGCAAGTTCCCACTCGTGTTTAATCTGGTTGGAGAGTGTGTATAGATTATAGGAAACTCAATTGTGCCACTAGAAAAGATCACTTTCCTTTACCATTCATCGATCAAATGTTAGAAAGGTTAGCAAATTTCGCTATTTCGATTTTGCGAGTCCATTCCTACTATTATTTCCTAGATGGTTTTTTCGGATATTTTCAAATCCCCATTGCTCCCCAAGATCAAGAAAAGACCACGTTCACATGTCCTTTCGGAATGTTCGCTTATCGTCGTCTAGCTTTTGGTTTGACCACGGCCCCTGCTATATTTCAACGATGCATGATGATCATTTTTTCCGATATGGTAGGTGAATTCCTAGAAATTTTCATAGATGACTTTTCCATCTTTGGTTCTTCTTTTCATCAGTGTCTCAACCACCTTGACCTAGTTTTGAAAAGGTGTAAAAAAATGAACCTCATTCTTAATTGGGAAAAATGTCATTTCATGGTTAAAGAAGGAATCGTCCTTGGTCATAAAATCTCAGAAAAGGGAATTGAAGTTGATAAAGCTAAAATTGATCTCATTGCTAGTCTCCCTCCACCGAAATCGGTCAAAGCAATTCGCTCATTTTTAGGACATGCGGGTTTTTATAGGCGTTTCATTAAGGATTTTAGTAGAAAGGTAAGACCCTTGACCAATCTTCTTTCTAAAGATGTCAAATTTGGGTTCAATAGTGATTGTTTACAATCTTTTGAACACCTTAAGAAAGAATTGACTTCATCCCCGATAATTAAATCTCCCGATTGGAATGAGCCTTTTGAGTTGATGTGTGATACCTCCGACTATGCAGTTGGGGCAATTTTAGGGCAACGAATCAATAAGATACCTCATGTCATATACTACGCTAGCAAGACCTTAAATGATGCCCAACTTAATTACTCAACCACCGAAAAAGAGCTTCTAGCCGTAGTATTTGCCCTCGAAAAGTTTAGGTCTTATCTTATTTGTTCGAAAATCATTGTTTACACTGATCATGCCGCCCTTCGATATCTTTTCTCAAAAAAGGACTCAAAAGCTCATTTGATTAGGTGGATCTTGTTGCTCCAAGAATTTGACCTAGAAATTAGGGATAGAAAGGGGTCTAAAAATGTCATTGTCGATCATCTTTCTCGATTAGTAGTAGAGTCAACCGTTGACTTGCCTGTGAATGAATCTTTTCCGGATGAACACCTTCTTTCTATCTCTACCCTCCCTTGGTTTGCCGACATTGTTAATTACCTTGTCACCGACAACATTCCGACTCATTGGTCCAAGCAAGATAAATCCAAATTCTTTTCACAAGTCAAATACTTCTTTTGGGATGACCCTTATCTCTTCAAGTATTGCCCGAACCAAATCATTAGAAGGTGTGTCCCAAATCACGAGTTTAGAAGTGTCCTTTCCTTCTGTCATGATCAAGCTTGTGGAGGTCATTTTAGTGCCAAAAAGACGGCTGCCAAGATACTCCAAAGTGGTTTTTATTGGCCTAATTTATTTAAGGATTCCGCGGAATTTTGTGCCGCTTGTAGTAGGTGTCAACACTTAGGAAAGATCACAAGACGTAATATGATACCAATGAAGCCGATCCTAATTATCAAAATTTTTGATGTTTGGGGGATAAATTTTATGGGTCCATTTCCTTGCTCATTTGGCAACCTCTACATTCTCTTAGCGGTCGATTATGTGTCTAAATGGGTCGAAGCTGTCACGCCCCCAACTTAAACAGCAAAATAAATATAACTATTATAACATTTTAAGAAGAAGTAAACATAACCAACTCCAAGATCTTACAGTTTAGGGTTTGGATCAGCCCAACACTACCATCTATTACAAATGTTTTTAAATAGCGAATCCTCACACAAAACTACTATCTCTTATTCTACCTGAGCTCGAACATAAGCATCAGCATCACAGGTCTTACGGGCAGTCTGCTTGAATCTAACCTTAGCTGTTAGCTGAAATATCAGGGTAAAGCAAGGAGTGAGCCAAATGCTCAACAAGTGCTAAACAATACGATGCAAAACATAAATCGATATATATCTTAAGGAATGACAGTGAGAGGACATAACCAATGATATCGAGAGATAAAACTTTTGGGTGGTGGCATCATTCTATTTGTATCAAAACAATTTCAAAATCATACTTTTTAATCAAAATCATTTTATGACGCTACGGATTATAGCCGGTGATCAGCCGCGAAGTAATCCTGAACCTCGCTGGGTTCTAAAACATTAATGGGAATCCCTAGGCAACTTTTAAGTCTAATATAAGTGTGGAAATGACTCGCATCTCAGTCCAGATCCACTATTCAAAGAAAACATTTATCCCCCTTTGGGACTGAAAACCCACATTTTATTTATTTCAAAAACTGATGCCGAATTATAACAAAATCTCTTTTTACAGTAAACATTTTTATCAAGAGATTATAGATCAACTCGAAACACGGGAAAATGGTACTAAATCTCAGGGCCATGATTCACAAAACTATACTCTATTAGGGAAACCGAATGGTTTTCATATATCAAAGTTTGGACAAGGGGATTTAGTGAGGCTATTAGATATTATGAAGGGTAATGCCAAATTGGGCTTAAAGCAATTGTTTCTCGTTAAGGTACAGGTGTTGGATCATCAAGAAGATAAGCTTCATGAATACTAAGGGTGTTAAGGTATGAAGAAATGATCTTTAGCTCAGGATATATCAGAATTGTCAAGCTTTAGGATAAGAAAGAGGGGTATCAATTGATGAGGAATCACTTTGATAAATATCTGGCCTTCAGGATTCAAGGTAAGTTTCTAGAGGGGTTCAAGTATCCAGATGAGATATCAATGCTTAGGAATCATTAGCATGTTAATCAAGAGAATCAACCAAGTGTTTTAACAACCCTTTATTCTATCATGGAAGCAAATTACTTTATTATAATAGGACTACTTTGCAATAAGTACTCGAGGGTTCATGGCATCTTTGTATAATTCAAAGATAAACATAAGATACGCTTGATTTAATATATCAAATGACACAGGATAGTTGCAGCAGTGTATGAACTATTAGCAGTGAATATGAAGGACAAGTTGAATCACTTGCCTTGAGAAAGGCTGGTCTGGTCTGACTGGTAGGAGCAACTGGAAGCTTCACTCGACCTTTATGGCAAGTTTTCCCTCGTCTCGAGATCCTACATAAATAATAATAATCCTCATTATAATATATTCTTACTAACTTAACCTATTTACAACCCGAATTTAAACACGGATGACACTTAGACCTATATGCACTTAATTATAATTGCACACACATAGCCACATAATCACATATCATATATTAATACCAAATAACACCATATACACCATAATGCAACACTAGGCTTGGATGATCTCGATCCCCCCAACTTAAGTCACTTGGTCGCTAAACTAGACAAAGTCTTCAAATTTTGGTTTCCTAACTCGATGTGCCTTTTCTAAACTATCCGAGGCCTATTGACCCTCACTTGTGCCTTTTTCTCTACTGACCTTATACTATCTTACAACTATGGTGGTCAACCTAAATCTCACTCCTAAGTGTTCTAAAACTATGTGCTAAGTGAAAGTGCTCACTGGTGCAAATATCAGAATGACAACTATGGTTTCTTGAGTGCATTAGACACTCTTAAACTACAAGTTTTCATTCAAACCTTTTACACAAGACTCTCCTGACCTAAGGGCATCTCCCAAACTTGATGTGGCTCAAGGGCCTGGCTTGGGCCTTCTTGGGCCTTCTTGGGCCTAAGCTTAAAGTCCATGATTCCCCTGTTTTTTTGGGCAGAAAAGACCCTAACTTGAATTAACTCGTGACACATGGTTCTAACTCATATCCTATGAACTATGGTTGAAAAAACTTCTCTGACACACCCTCTAACTAAGGCCCAACATGGCCTAATGAGGGCCTACCCATGACATGATCAAATCTCTCTATTTCTAAGTTACAACAAAACTGTCATCTGCTGGACAGATTTTATTATTCTACTTGTGCACCTAACCAAATGACATGCACACCTCCAACCAACACCTAAAACCTTTTATATACTCCCAATACTAACTTCTGGTGGCTTGGGCCTCAAAGTGCACATCAATGACATGGTCAAAACTCACTCTAAACCTCAGGGTACTAACCTGATTTTCTGCAGAAACTATGACTCTCCTTTCTCCAAGGTTTTGACTTGACAAACTCAACTACCAACAACCCAATACCCAAACCAAGACTTAAACATGGTGATCTACTGAACTAACTCCCTTATACTCAAAATAATCTTGGTGGAGATCATCCTTACCTAAGGTGCAATCATGGAAAAACAAAAGAAACCACATTTCACTATTCACAAATCATCAAGTTTTTGAAACAACAAGATATGCATTTTTATAAAAGATAAACACGAATTATTACCATGCATCAAGGAGCATTAATCAAGATTAACACATTATTCCTACTGAAATTAAAGCTTACTAATAAAATCTTTCCGAATGATCAAAATCTTATAACATTCTAAGAGAAATCCACATGCATGCATGCCTTTGAGTTTTGCAAACCAAAACAACATATTTTCTAAATATATTCTACCATAAAATTGACATGCAAGCCTAGCATAAGCTATACCTAGATGATCACTTAGCATGCAAGGAGTTTCATCAAATTTTCACTACAAAATTCAAGCCATTATCAAAATTGAACAAAGTAACAAGAATGATCTCAAGGACTATTCAATCGGCTCCCTTAAGGTCATGGCCAAATGAAAAGGAAGGGAATGGCCATTTAACATCAAGAGTTTCCTTCTCAAGACTTGGCACTTCACCATTCCTTGTAGTCCTCTCAAAAATAACCTTAATTCCACAAGAATCAAGGTTGTACTTTGAGTTTCAACTAAAACCTTAACATGCAACTTTAAAACTTAAACTTTTTACTCAAAACTCTTTGGAATATATGTGATCATGGTATGGGAAGTAACATTTACTTGAGTAGAAGGTGGAAGCTTGGTTGAGGAATGAAGAAAATGGGGAGGGGGTTGATCTCGACAAAACCCGAGAGTGAGGAGGGGGGGGTAGAAGCCGAGAGTGAGGGAAAGGAGGGAGAGAAGAAAGAGTGTGGTGGTGAGTCGAGTGAGAAATGATCATGTCTTTTACTTATTTTATGGTTTTTGCTTTGACAAATGTGAGTGGAAATAGGAATTGACAAGACTATCCCTCCACTTATACTTGGATCATTTTGCATGCAAGGGTAAAGAAGGAATTTGGCTAGAAAAATAAGAGTTATTGGGGTGGTAATTGTCTCTTTAGCCCTTTTGGATTGAATAGAAAGGATTTGCATGCAAGGACAACTATGTAATTTGCTAATTATGACAATTAAAATTTATAAAGATTTATTTTTATAAAATAATATACAAGTTCAAAAATTATAAAATTTATACCATATAATAACTTGGATTTTTAGAAATTTTATAAAACTACTTTTGAAATTTGTGAACAAAATATCTTTTAGAAAGAAATTTATTCAAGGTTTTAAATATTCCTTATAAATCAAAAATGAAAGAAATAAATAAATTTTTGATTTGAAAAACCATAGACCACATAATGAAAATTTAAGACGCAGAAATTCTCATTCACACAAGCATACAATAGTTGAATATATTGGCATTCGACTTTATAATTACACCAAATTTACAATTAATATTACACGAAAATGCCGGTTGTAACATCCTCTCCCCCTTAAAGGATTCTGTCCCCAGAATCTAAGAGAACAGATGAGGATATCGGGAATGCATATCAGACTCTAACTCCCAAGTCAATTCTTCGATCTTAGGGTTTCTCCAAAATACTTTTACTAACTTTACTGACTTATTTCTAAGACTCTTCTCTTGCTAGTCGAGTATTTTGACCGGTTGCTCCACAAATGACAGGTCTTCCTGAATTTCTACAGGTTCATATTATATCACATGGCTAGCGTCAGGATTATATTTCTTAAGCAACGACACATGGAATACATTATGCATATACTGATACTGAGGTGGTAAGGCCAACTCGTAGGCCACCTTCCCCACTTGACTCAAAATTTCAAAAGGGCCTATATATCTAGGTGCTAACTTCCCTTTCTTGCCAAATCTAGACAACCCTTTTCTAGGTGACACCTTCAACAAAACAGCTTCGCCAATTTGGAATCGAACATCCTTACGCGCTGGATCCGCATACTTCCTCTATCTATCTTGAGCAGCTAGTAACCTTTTCTGAATTAACTTGACTGTGTCATGCAACTGTTGTACCAATTCTGAGCCGAGAATTTTTCCTTCTCCTACTTCATCCCAACTTGTTGGTGATCTACATTTTCGCCCGTACAAAGCTTCGAATGGTGGCATGCCAATACTGGAATGATAGCTATAGTTGTAAGAGAATTCAATCAACGGCAAGTGGTCGTCCCAACTTCCTGCAAAATCGATTGCACAACTGCGCAACATGTCTTCGATTGTTTGAATTATCCTTTCACTCTGGCCATCAGTCTGCGGGTGGTACGCCGTGCTCATATTCAACTTCGTGCCCAGACATTCCTGAAATTGCTTCCAAAATCTCGAGTTAAATACGGGGATCTCTGTCTGAAACTATTGATATGGGTACTCCATGCCTTAGTACGATTTCGCGCACATACAGATGAACCAATTTGTCTAATGACGACTTCTCGTTAATTGGAAGGAAATGCGTTGACTTCGTAAGACAATCAACTATAACCCATATAGCGTCATGCCCGGATTTTGTTCGCGGTAGTCCTACTATAAAGTCCATAGCAATATTTTCCCATTTCCATTCTGGAATCTTTAGGGGCTGAATTAATCTTCTTGGTCATTGATGTTCTACCTTCACTTTCTGACAATTATAACACTTCGCAACCCATTCCGCTACGTCTCGCTTCATATTTGGCCAACAAAAGTTTTTCTTTAAGTCCCGATACATCTTGGTACTTCCCGGGTGGATTGAAAAATTCGAATTGTGGGCTTCGTGTAGGATCTCATTCTTTAATTTAGGTACATGAGGAATCTATATTCTGGAAGAAAACCTTAGTATCCCTTGCTCATCCCTTTGAGTATTAATCTCCTCTCCAGATAACTGATTCTTCTCTTTCTCCATTACTTCTCCTTGACATTTCTTTATCTTTTCCACCAATGTTGGCTGAAAAGTCATTGCACGACAAACTTCCTCAACTTTTCCGCAAGCACAAAGTTCCAGTTCAAATCTCTTGATTTCTACAGATAACTCCTTTGATGTTGCCATCATATTCAATCTCTCATTCCTACTTAGAGCATCGGCCACAACATTCGCCTTTCCAGGATGGTAATTTATCGAGCAGTCATAGTCCTTGATCAATTCCAGCCATCTCCTCTGCCTCATATTGAGCTCCTTCTGAGTGAAAATGTACTTTAAACTCTTGTGATCCGTGTAGATTTCACACTTTTCTCCGTAGAGGTAATGTCTCCAAATCTTTAGTGCGAACACTATGGTGGCTAGTTCCAAGTCATGCATCGGGTACTTCAACTCATGCGGTTTCAACTGTCTTGACGCATACGCGATCACCTTACTGTGTTACATTAACATACAACCCAATCCCTTATGTGAAGCGTCACTGAATATCGCAAAGTTTCCTTGGTCATCTGGAAGTACTAACACCGGAGCTGTTACCAATCTCTGCTTCAACTCTTGAAAACTATCCTCACATTCTGCACTCCATTCAAACTTTTGATTCTTTCCGGTTAACTTGGTCAATGGCGTGGCGATTTTTCGAAAAATCCTTGACAAACCTTCTGTAGTATCCTGCCAACCCTAGAAAACTTCGCACTTCCGTAGGAGTCTTTGGCCTCTCCCAGCTCATAACTGCCTCAATCTTTGCCATATCCACTTTAACTCCTTCATTTCCAATGACATGCCCCAAAAATTGAACTTTCTTTAACCAAAACTCACATTTGGTAAACTTGGCATACAACTTCTCTTGACGGAGTATCTCCAATGCTATCCAGAGGTGCTGTTTATGTTCTTCTTCCGACTTAGAATAAATAAGGATGTTATCAATGAACACCACGACAAACTTGTCCAAATACTTCTTAAATACACGATTCATCAAATCCATAAATGCGGCCGGGGTGTTGGTCAATCCAAATGGCATTACTAGGAATTCATAATGCCCATATCTGGTCCTAAATGCTGTCTTGGGAATATCTTCTTCTTTGATTTTTAATTGATGGTATCCCGATCTCAAGTCGATCTTTGAAAAGCATTTTGCTCCCTTCAGCTGATCAAAAAGGTCATCTATTCTTGGTAGCGGGTAGTGGTTCTTGATCGTTACCTTATTCAACTCCCAATAATCTATGCATAGTCGCATACTCCCATCTTTCTTCTTTACAAACAGAACAGGTGCTCCCCATTGCGACGTACTTGGCCGTATCACTCCTTTATCCAACAACTCTTGAAGCTGGCTCGCCAACTCTTTCTTTTCTGCTGGTGCCATTCTATATGGGGCCTTTGAAACTGGTTCCGTGCCTGGAGCAAGGTTGATCTCGAACTCGATTTATCGATATGGTGGTAAGCCTGGTAGTTCGTCGGGAAACACATCTGGGAACTTGTTAACTATAGGGATATCTTTTATGCTGGGGTTTCCCTTTTATGAATCCACTACATACGCTAGGAACGACTCACAACCTTTTCTAAGTAGCTTCTTAGCCTGAACAATTGTAAGAAATAGTTGCTCTTGCCTCTGCCCCTTAAATACTACCTTCTCTCCACTCTTCGCCTTTAAATACACTTTCTTGGTCTTACAATTAATCTGAGCGTTATTTTCTCCTAACCAATCCATGCCTAAAATTATATCAAACTCTCCCAACTTGAAGAGTATCAAGTCGGTTGAAAACTTATACCTGTCCACATGAATCTTCTCTTGGTTTGCAATTACCACATTTACTACCTCACTCATAATCATTTTATCACATTGAAGCTTATCAACAAAAGATTCTGATATGAAAGATCTTGTTGCTCCCGAATCAATCAATACTTTAGCTTTGACATTATTGAGTAAAAGTGTACCTGCTATCACCTCAGAATTCTGAACAGCAACCTTCATCTTCAGATCAAATGTCCTTGTTGTTGCTTGCGGGGTTGGTGTAGGTGGTGGAGGTAATGCCAATACCTCAGCTGGCACGCTCGCACTGGTACTTGCCACGTTCATTAGAGCTTTGACTGGTCCGATTGCCTTACACTTCCTAGCCATGTGTCCAGTCTTCCCACACTTGTAGCACGTAACTCCTGGCTTCGACATCTTGCACTCATTCGCTAAATGTCCCTTCTGATTGCACCTATAGCATGTCATGCTCAACTTATTACACACTCCGGGGTACCTTCTTCCACAGTGCTTGCATTCGGGTCTCTGGAACCTGTTTTCTCCAACTTGTCCTTGGCTTGCCTGGTTGTTCCCCTTTGATTCTTGCCTTTTACCCAAATTTCCCTTCTTTTGAAAATTTCCGCCCTTTTGGAATCCGATCCTCTTTACATTCCGATCTTGTGAACTTCCAGCTTCAGACTTTTCTCCATAAAATGGAACCTTCCTCTTCTTGTTATCCCTTTCCTTCCTTGACTGCATCCCATTATTCTCAATCAGAGCAGCTTTCTGAACTACTCCCGCATAAGTTTCAAGCTCAAACAGAGCCACTCTATCTCTGATCCAATCCTTGCTTAAATTTCTTTGCTTTTTCCTCCTCAGTGCTGGTATACTTTGTCACAAACCTTGACAACTCAGTAAACTTCTTCTCATACTCTAGTACAGTCATGTTCCCTTGCTTTAACTCCAAAAATTTAAGCTCCATCTGATTCTGCATGTACTTAGGGTAATACTTGTCCAAAAATAACTTCTTAAATCTCTCCCAAGAAACCTGCTGAGTTACTTCCATAGCTTTTACTGATTCCCACCAATAGATGACTTCGCCCTTCAAGAAGTAAGTAGCATATGGCGTCTTCTGATCGTCTCCTAACTGTACCAACTTAAAAGCCCTTTCCATTCCTTAATCCATGTGTTAGTTATTACTGGATCAGTGGTATCATGGAATGCAAGTGGATTCATATTCTGAAATGCCTTGAAAGTGACAACTTGTCTAGGTGGTACTGGTGGTTCAGGTGGTTGGTGTGGTTCACGGTTATCTTGGTTTTCAATTCGTTGTTGAAGAGTTAGTTGTTGTTGAGCTATAGCATTGGTTTGTTGTTGCAAAGTTTCCAGTAGTCAAAGAATATTTGGGTCTGTGGTAGATGTGGTTGTGGGGTTCTTCTTTTTGGGAGGTATGCTCCTGAAATACGAGTTATGTCAAAACATATATGAATAATAAAATAATTCGAGGGTATCGCATGGCATTCTTATTTACATGTGAGGTCAAGTTTCAAATTAAGCAGATATGGTGATGCATATAAAAGCGTATAATAACAGTTAAAAGCAATTGGAACAATAGAGCATGATTATTGAAATTTAAAGGTCACAATACATGGGATTAGAACAAAGTCTGATTCTAGGATCAACAGGCTTATTTAAAGGAACAACGGAAACAACTGGGGATTCTACGGAGTCTGATAGCACAACAACATGAAAGGTAAATGGAAAGAACTAAGGCTCCACTCCATCTGAACGGGGCTTGGTAGTCTTTTCCTCTCAAAGCGTCTTCACAATGCTCTAAAGCTCATCCGCCACCATCTGAATGATATACTGGCTGGTGCGGTCCCGGTGCGCTGGCATCTCCTCAAGCTTAGTGTTGACGTACTGAACCAAGGTCTCAAGTCTCACAGTCATCTGCTCCTTGGGCTTCCCTTCATAATTTTGGCTATCCGGGTACACGTTCTTCAGTCGGTCTATCAGTCGGTCGTACTTTCCCTGAAGTATGTCAAACTCGCGCCTCAACTCAGTATACACGGAGAAAGCAATAGTGTCGTCCAAACCAGAGGATGACGAGGAATGCGCCCTTTGCTGACAACCAATAAAAGGAGTATTAATAATAAATTTACTTAACCTACTCTCTCGCATATTATCTATAGTCTATATATATATATATCCTAAACCTATTTGGGCTGTCCAGGGACTCTAAACCGTAGCTCTGATACCAAAACCTGTCACGCCCCTAACTTAAACAGCAAAATAAATATAACTATTACAACATTTTAAGAAGAAGTAAACATAACCAACTCCAAGATCTTACAGTTTAGGGTTTGGATCAGCCCAACACTACCATCTATTACAACTGTTTTTAAATAGCGAATCCTCACACAAAACTAATATCTCTTATTCCACCTGAGCTCGAACATAAGCATCAACATCACAGGTCTTACGGGCAGTCTGCTTGAATCTAACCATAGCTGCTAGCTGAAATATCAGGGTAAAGCAAGGAGTGAGCCAAATGCTCAACTAGTGCTAAACAATACGATACAAAACATAAATCGAGATATATGTTAAGGAATGACAGTGAGAGGACATAACCAATGATATCGAGAGATAAAACTTTTGGGTGGTGGCATCATTCTTTTTGTATCAAAACAATTTCAAAATCATACTTTTTAATCAAAATCATTTTATGACGCTACGGATTACAGCCGGTGATCAGCCGCGAAGTAATCCCGAACCTCGCTGGGTTCTAAAACATTAATGGGAATCCCTAGGCAACTTTTAAGACTAATATAAGTGTGGAAAGGACTCGCGTCTCAGTCCAGATCCACTATTCAAAGAAAACATTTACCCCCCTTTGGGACTAAAAACCCACATTTATTTATTTCAAAAACTGATGCCGAATTATAACAAAATCTCTTTTTACAGTAAACATTTTTATCAAGGGATTATAGATCAACTCGAAACACGGGAAAATGGTACTAAATCTCAGGGCCATGATTCACAAAACTATACTCTATTAGGGAAACTGAATGGTTTTTATATATCAAAGTTTGGACAAGGGGATTTAGTGAGGCTATTGGATATTATGAAGGGTAAAGCCAAATTGGGCTTAAAACAATGGTTTCTCGTTAAGGTACAGGTGTTGGATCATCAAGAAGATAAGCTTCATGAATACTAAGGGTGTTAAGGTATGAAGAAATGATCTTTAGCTCAAGATATATCAGAATTGTCAAGCTTTAGGATAAGAAAGAGGGGTATCAATCGATGAGGAATCACTTTGATAAATATCTGGCCTTCAGGATTCAAGGTAAGTTTCTAAAGGGGTTCAAGTATCAGGATGAGATATCAATGCTTAGGAATCATTAGCATGTTAATCAAGAGAATCAACCAAGTGTTATAACAACACTTTATTCTATCATGGCAGCAAATTACTTTATCATAATAGGACTACTTTGCAATAAGTACTCGAGGGTTCATGACATCTTTATATAATTCAAAGATAAAAATAAGATATGCTTGATTTAATATATCAAATGACACAGGATAGTTGCAGCAATGTATGAACTATTAGCAGTGAATATGAAGGACAAGTTGAATCACTTGCCTTGAGAAAGGCTGGTCTGGTTTGACTGGTAGGAGCAACTAGAAGCTTCACTTGACCTTTATGGCAAGTTTTCCCTCGTCTCGAGATCCTACATAAATAATAATAATCCTCATTATAATATATTCTCACCAACTTAACCTATTTATAACCCGAATTTAAACACAGATGACACTTAGGCCTATATGCACATAATTATAATCGCACACACATAGCCACATAATCACATATCATATATTAATACCAAATAACACCATATACACTATAATGCAACACTAGGCTTGGATGATCTCAATCCCCCCAACTTAAGTCACTTGGTCGCTAAACTAGACAAAGTCTTCAAATTTTGGTTTCCTAACTCGATGTGCCTTTTCTAAACTATCCGAGGCCTATTGACCCTCACTTGTGCCTTTTTCTCTACTGACCTTATACTATCTTACAACTATGGTGGTCAACCTAAATCTCACTCCTAAGTGTTCTAAAACTATGTGCTAAGTGAAAGTGCTCACTGGTGCAAATTTCAGAATGACAACTATGGTTTCTTGAGTGCATTAGACACTCTTAAACTACAATTTTTTCTTCAAAACTTTTACACAAGACTCTCCTGACCTAAGGGCATCTCCCAAACTTGATGTGGCTCAAGGGCCTGGCTTGGGCCTTCTTGGGCCTAAGCTTAAAGTCCATGGTTCCCCTGTTTTTCTGGGCAGAAAATACCCTGACTTGAATTAACTTGTGACACATGGTTCTAACTCATATCCTATGAAATATGATTGGAAAAACTTCTCTGAAACTCCCTCTAACTAAGGCCCAACAGGGCCTAATGAGGGCCTACCCATGACATGGTCAAATCTCTCTATTTCTAAGTTGTAACAAAACTGTCCCCTGCTGGATAGATTTTGTTATTCTACTTGTGCACCTAACCAAATGACATGCAAACCTCCAAACAACACCTAAAACCTTTTATATACTCCCAATAATAACTTCTGGTGGCTTGGGCCTCAAAGTGCACATCAATGACATGGTCAAAACTCACTCTAAACCTCAGGGTACTAAA
Source organism: Apium graveolens (assembly GCF_009905375.1). Lineage (NCBI taxonomy): Eukaryota > Viridiplantae > Streptophyta > Magnoliopsida > Apiales > Apiaceae > Apium > Apium graveolens. The sequence continues at coordinate 275,401,947 of NC_133651.1, read as the reverse complement.
CTGATTTTCTGCAGAAACTATGACTCTCCTTTCTCCAAGGTTTTGACTTGACAAACTCAACTACCAACAACCCAATACCCAAAACAAGACTTAAACATGGTGATCTACTGAACTAACTCCCTTATACTCAAAATAATCTTGGTGGAGATCATCCTTACCTAAGGTGCAATCATGGCAAAACAAAAGAAACCACATTTCACAATTCACAAATCATCAAGTTTTTGAAACAACAAGATATGCATTTTTATAAAAGATAAACACGAATTATTACCATGCATCAAGGAGCATTAATCAATATTAACACATTATTCCTACTGAAATTAAAGCTTACTAATAAAATCTTTCCGAATGATCAAAATCTTATAACATTCTAAGAGAAATCCACATGCATGCATGCCTTTGAGTTTTGCAAACCAAAACAACATATTTTCTAAATATATTCTACCTTAAAATTGGCATGCAAGCCTAGCATAAGCTATACCTAGATGATCACTTAGCATGCAAGGAGTTTCATCAAATTTTCACTACAAAATTCAAGCCATTATCACATAAACATACTAAAATTGAACAAAGTAACAAGAATGATCTCAAGGACTATTCATTCGGCTCCCTTAAGGTCATGGCCGAATGAAATGGAAGGGAATGGCCATTTAACATCAAGAGTTTCCTTCTCAAGACTTGGCACTTCACCATTCCTTGTAGTCCTCTCAAAAACAACCTTAAATCCACAAGAATCAAGGTTGTACTTTGAGTTTCAACTAAAACCTTAACATGCAACTTTAAAACTTAAACTTTTTACTCAAAACTCTTTGGAATATATGTGATCATGGTATGGGAAGTAACATTTACTTGAGTAGAAGGTGGAAGCTTGGTTGAGGAATGAAGAAAATGGGGAGGGGGTTGATCTCGGCAAAACCCGAGAGTGAGGGGGGGTAGAAGCCGAGAGTGAGGGAGAGGAGGGAGAGAAGAAAGAGTGTGGTGGTGAGTGGAGTGGGAAATGATCATGTCTTTTACTTGTTTTATGGTTTTTTCTTTGACAAATGTGAGTGGAAATAGGAATTGACAAGACTATCCCTCCACTTATACTTGGATCATTTTGCATGCAAGGGTAAAGAAGGAATTTGGCTAGAAAAATAAGAGTTAGTGGGGTGGTAATTGTCTCTTTAGCCCTTTTGGATTGAATAAAAAGGATTTGCATGCAAGGACATCTATGTAATTTGCTAATTATGACAATTAACATTTATAAAGATTTATTTTTATAAAATAAAATACAAGTTCAAAAATTATAAAATTAATACCATATAATAACTTGGATTTTTAGAAATTTTGTAAAACTACTTTTGAAATTTGTGAACAAAATATCTTTTAGAAAGAAATTTATTCAAGGTTTTAAATATTCCTTATAAATCAAAAATGAAAGAAATAAATAAATTTTTGATTTGAAAAATCATATACCACATAACGAAAATTTAAGACGCAGAAATTCTCATTCACACAAGCATACAATAGTTGAATATATTGGCATTCGGCTTTATAATTACACCAAATTTACAATTAATATTACACGAAAATGCCTGTTGTAACAGAAGCCATTCCAACTAAGTCTAATGATAACAAGGTCATTCTTAAATTCTTAAAATAGAATATATTTTCTCGATTTGGTACAGTTAGAGCTATCATTAGTGATCAAGACAAACATTTTAAGAACCATCATTTTGAGTCTCTCTTAAAAACGTACTCGATCACTCATAAATTGGCCACCCCTTATCATCCTCAAACTAGTGGTCAAGTTGAAGTCTCAAATAGGCAAATCAAACAGATTTGAGAAAAGACTGTCAACTCCAATAGGAAGGATTGGTCAACTAAGTTGATAGATACTTTATGGGCCTATAGGACCGCGTTTAAGACTATCTTGGGTATGTCTCCTTATCGGCTTGTGTTTGGTAAAGCTTGTCATTTGCCGGTTGAACTTGAACATCGAGCCTTGTGGGCCATTAGGGAGTTGAATTTTGATTTACCCACTGCTGGTAGTCATAGGAAGTTGCAATTGTCTGAGATAGAGGAAATGAGAAATGATGCTTATGAAAATGCTAAAATCTATAAAGAAAGAACCAAAGTTTTTCATGATAAATCAATTTTTAGAAAATCCTTTTCTCCCGGTCAAAAGGTTCTTTTGTACAATTCTAGGCTTCATTTATTTCCCGGAATATTGAGATCTAGATGGGAGGGACCTTACATTGTTAAAGTAGTTTTTCCTCATGGTGCTATAAAAATTGAAAATCCTAAAAATGGTGAAATATTCAAAGTTAATGGACAACATCTCAAACCATTTTTAGAGTTGCTAGTCGATTCCGAGGAAGAGGTCATCCACCTCATTGACCCATGATCAAGTAAGTCTCTTTCAGTAGGTAGTTTTAACTCTCTTCATCCCTTATCAGGTATATTCTCATCATTTTCCTTGCTTATTTCTCTCTTTTGCATACATTGAGGACAATGCATGATTTAGGTATGGGGGAGGGTTTTAGTGTAAGTCTTAAAAAACAAAAAATCCAAAAAAAAAATTAAAAATTAAAAAAAAATAGAGATATTTTTAGCTAAGTTGTTTTACTCTCTCTTGAACTTTAATAGTAATTGGTGTTAACATGTTTTCAAAAACTTATACATATAGTGCCTTTTAGATTATTTAAACGTAGTTGAGTAAGGTGTCTTTTTGAATCTTGTGTCGATTGATTTTCACTCTAGATTCCAAGACGACACTTTTTGCACAAGACCTTTGTTGGAGAGATTGTCTAGGAATGTTATTCAATACTTGAGAGAGAACCCACATGTTGAAACAATGTCGAATCAAATTTTTATAAAAAAAAATAGAAAAATGCAAAAAGAAAAAAATTGATGAATAAACTACTTCAATACCCATTATTCTTGTAAACAAAAATCTTTAGATAATGGGCACAAGTAGAATTGACTAGTCTTGTTTTGTGGCCTTTGTTACTCGAGTTATTAAGTTCGTCGGGGGATTTTAAAACCTAGTGCCCTAAAACCATCTGGTTTGGGAGTCACTGACCTAAAGCTCGCTACATGGGTAACATAGAAAGCCTGAGAAAACAGACATCATAAAGTCAATTGAAACAAAAAAAAGGAATAATTTTGTGAAGTTTGGCTAGATACTTGTTTTGATAGAGAATGGGTCAGTTCAATATTAGTTGAAAAAGAGAAAATATTCTTAGACAGTTAAATCCATCAAAGGCCTTAAATTCACTACACACCTTGGGATCTTTTGTAAAAATTCTAAGTCGACATAAGCAGATTTGAGTCACCTACATCTTGGCTATTATTAGAGGAGTCTTTAAGGCATGTATTTTATTTATAAAATCTTCTTGTTAACACCAATGAACATTAGAGTAAAATTGAGGTAGATACTTGTTATATTATCTCAAAGATTTTATGGGTATATCTTCTGTAAACCCTTAGGAGACAACACTCCTCGATATCTATGGGTTTAACAGATTGGTAAACCTAAAATTTCCCGTCACGCCTACGAAAACGAGCATAGGATTTTTCTTTATTAGCATTTTTATTTTTGATTTTACTCGAGGATGAGCAAAAGATAGGTATGGGGGAATTTGATAATCTCTTAATTTTGTATTAATTAATACCTATTTATTGCTTGCTCCCGAATTTAATAATTTAATTTGTTGCATTTATAGGTATTTTGTACAAAAAAGCAGAAAAAGAGAAAAAGAAAAGAAAAATACAAGAAGGGCAAAAGTGGAAGAAGAAAAAGAAGAAAAGAAAAGAAAGGAAAAGAAAATGGGAGTTGGCTACATTCAAGGGTCAAGATTCTACCAACACACATGGCAAATGTATGGCTTGGATTTAGCCAACACCCCTAAAACCCTAATTCTTATCCTATAAATACCCACCCCTTGTCTTGTAAACCACACCAAGTAACATATAGCCAACCTAGTATTTTCCATTTTTAGTTGTAGCCTCCTTTCCCTAAAAGTTGTAGATCTACTTTTCAAGTTGCAATCATTCTTCATCGTTGTAAACACTCCCTTTTTATATTAATGCAAGTTTGTTCAATTTTATTATCCTCTTTAATCTTTAAGCTATGATATCTTTCTAAATCCAACAAGTAATAAGTTTTGGGATATGAAAGGAGCTAATTTAATTCTTGTTCTTAGATCTACTTTTATTTAGGTAGCATAACTTTAAGATTTAAATTTGCATTAGTTAGCTTATTTATACTTTCAACTAAATTCCTACATTAATTCAATTTAGGTTGGGAATTTGGTCGATTAAATAAATTTTAATTTACTTTAGCTTAACCTTTAATTAGTTAATTCTCAGCATTTAATTAGTTTTAATCTCAAATAATCAGTTTTAATATCATTTTACTTCATTTATTCCCCTGTTGCAAATCAAACCCACCGGCCAAGCCCTACTTTCTTCTATTTGTAGTGTCGTTACTTCTCCAAACACATACTTCAATTTGTCCGAAACCAAACCCGGCTTCCTCCTCTTTACAAATCTCTGAACAAACCTCATTTTCTGTTCTTTCAAATCACAAAAGAAAACCCTTAGTCTGAATCTCAATCTATGTTCACCGAGTCAGAACCGAGTTGTCTGAGTTTGAGCTCTCCTGTTTTCGTTTTCGGATTTCTGCCATTTGTTTATTAAATTTCGCTTTCTTATTTTTGCCAAGTTAGAGTCGTTTCGCTTGTTGAGTCACTGCGCCGAGTCGTTTCACTTACTGAGTCGCCACGCCGAGTTGCTACAAATTTCAGTCCCCTGTCTTCGATTCCAATTGTTGCGACTTGTTTTTGTTGCTTTTATGATGCCCTCCAAACCCAGGTCAGAAGTTTGGGGCTCACACCACAATATTTAAACCTGTATATAAAGTATTATATGCATTAACCCTTCTTTACACAACCATGGATCACAACAGGTTAAAGTATGAAAACAAGCCACAATCTTAACTTTTATTACATCATACCAAATCCCAACTAATTCAACTTACAGTGGCTAATGATATCGTACTTACAATCTTACATAACTCATCTATAATATAAAGCTCCTACTAGCTCGATCCAACTTAACCGGAAATCCTAGATCGCACACTGGATAGGGAATCCTCGTTACCAATAATTTCCTTTTTCAACTGTTGAAAACATAAAATTTTTTGCAAGAGTGAGCTTACTTGCTCAGCAAGTAAATAATAGCAGGAATTGAGGTTAAACAATCACCAATTGAAATTATTCCAAAGAATCAATTTTCTGAATAAGCAATGATTAGAATTGGATATTCACTTTTCATTTTAAAAACCAAGGTTAGGCTGCTGATCAGTCACGCACTAACCCCGAGCAAGGCCCCTAGCTTTTCTCTATATACTGGATCCAAGGCACACATTGGCCTATTATGACCACGAATCTGGTCCAACCACGAATGTGGTCCACATTTATAAAACCATCCAATTCTAAAACAATTCAATACGATAACCATTATAAATCAATAAGCTGAATCATAAACAACATTTATCTTGAAGCATAGGGTGATTCATAACACCATGAAGGCATAATAGGGAATTCAAAAAGATTGGCTCTCAATCAAGCAAAGAATCAGATAGTAGAAGACCAAGGGTTCAAGGGTTCCAAGAATTGGTCTTCTGTTAAAAAAGGAACAAGGGTTGGTATGTTAAGAAATTCAATATCAGAATCAGTATGTGGTAGATATGTATTTGTGGAGTAGTATCGTATGTGTATGGCTCGTATCTGGGAATTCAACAATCAATGGTTTATGAAGAATAAGGCTATGACTCAAGATCAATAAGAATCAGGGTTCAAGGTTAAATAGTTTAAAGCGCTTGCACTATAAAACATGAGTTATTTGGAATAATAGCGACATGTTATGAAACAGTTCAAAAATATTTGCAATATATCGTGAAGAAGGTTCAGAAGTACTTGCCTTATCACCGACGATTTCCACTATCTAATAGTTTCACTCATTAACCACTTTCCTTCTCTTTTTATGCCTTGCTTCTATTTATCAATCACGTGCCTTCTCTTTCTATACTTTGATTCTATTTATGGACCACTGGTTTCCTTTTCTATGTCTTGCTGACTCTTGATTTCTGCATAAAAACGGATGATTGATTATGAAAGGACTTTTCTAGAGCTTCGTTTTAATATGTTGCACGCCCGAATCGGAGTTTGATAACGCCTTCATTCGTATATTTGATTCTCAGGAACGCGATATTAATTTGACATTTTCTCTGTATTTTACGGGGTTTTACTGACTGATTGTGATTATACGAATAAAATGAAATGATAAAGGGCTTTATATATTTTTGGAATATTGGATCGTTTTGGATCGTTAAATTAGTTACTTAGCCGCTAAGTAACTGCAAAAATGATCCGATTTGATACCCGTATTGGATAATTATCCAAACCGGGATTTTTATAAAACACTATATATGAAAATAACGTAATAATATCCCGTCTTTCGAGAATACAGGTTTTGTTGATTCACCGAAATGATTATCGTATCGAAAATCTTTCGCTGGGACGCGCACGGGTCACACCGTAATCCGGATCGAAAAAGTCAAAACACTAAAAATGTCCGAAATTACCATATTAGGTTAGGAAGGAGTTTTCGGAGGAGTTTCGGGTTGTAAAAACGTAAAAACGGTTGAAGTTGGACGATTTCCGGCTTTATAAAATAATTTTGTAATTATTTAGAAAATAATTAATAAATTCATAAATCAATATAAAATCATATAATAGTCCAAAAATTACCTGAAAAATTCCATAATTATCTATATTTTATTCTGGTCATAATAAAATTAACATACTTATACTTTACCACATATAAGCATCCACATATTCATACCATTCATCAGATAATTCATCAAAAATCACATAATAATCATATAAAAATTATTTATTGATAAAAATAATTACATGCAATATCCCAGATGTTACATCCTCCCCCCCTAAAAGGATTCTGTCCTCAGTGTCACTCTAAGAATCAGATAGTGATACCTTCAAGTATCTCACTCTCATTTTCTCGGGTTGATTTTTCAACCTTACAACTTTTCATAAACTTTTACTCGCAGCATCAACCATCACATTATATCTGTTGCTCATATAACTTAACTCGAGTCTCTATTTTATATATAATGGAGCTAAATTATTTTTCCTTGAGTATACACGTATAAATACCGTATGAATTTGCTAAACGTGTGGCGATGAGGCCAACTTACTTACACTTATCCTGCCTATTTTATTGTCTCGAAAGGACCAGCATAATGCTTACTAATTATCTTTTCTTTGTAATTCTAGTAATTCGTGCTCGTGAACGTTGTAATAGCTACTGGTTATTGAACCCCATTCCCACATATTTCTCTATTCAATTAACTTAGTTCATAATCACTTCGAATCGCATTCGAGGCACTTTAATCGTTCTTTTAATCTTCTTGTCCATCTGCAATTGATATACTGAAACCATGGCGTATTCGATTTCTAACATTCTCGAGATTACTCCAGAGTTAAGAATTAACGAGAAAACCTCGACTGGATATGACTGACGCACAAACTTATCACCATACTTTATTTTCCTTGAAGCACAATCGAGTAAATTTATCGAGCGAAGATCTCTTACCATTTGAAAGAAAGTACATTAACCTGGAGGCATCACCGACATATTTTTAACCCATATTACCATTTATTTTAGTTCTAAGGAGTTCTCATACGAAACTGACTGCAATGCTTTCCTTGACATATACACACATATAACATTTATTCTTTCTTTATGCCATACTATCAGGGAGTCTTCTTTGACATCTATGTCTCGTATCATACCTTCAGAGTAAGTTGAATCTCTTGAGTTATTGTCGTTCAACCAAATTTCTATCTTTTTAGTTCCGCCTTAACCCGTTCATCTAGGAGTGGTATGTACTATTTTGGTTCGACAGTTATATTCTGAATACTCCCGACAAATCTCACATCAAACAATATTGATTATTTACAATAAATTTCTAGATCTGATGATGTACCATCATTTCTTCAAGCAGAAACTAACCCATTTATTGGCTAAACTATTTATTAATAAATGAGAATGATCAAGTTTAAATAACCCATCAATAATAATGCAATTAACGCTTTCCTCACCTTTGGTTCCCATGTGGCATCACCATGACGTTTCTTGGCGAAATATATCCATTTAGTCTTTGATGTCCCGCCTTACTCCTTGATACGTGTAATATTTACTAATTCATCCCCCCATTTATTTCTTTATATCTGGCCACCAATAATTTTCCTCTAAATCTCTATACATATTGGTACTCCATGGATGGATTGAATATCTTGGGTTGTGAGCTTCTTGTCAAATTTCATTCTTCAATTCTATCACTGATGGAATCCCATATTCTGAAATAAAATCTGCGAATGCCTTGATCATCCTTTTGAATATATATATATATATATATTTCTTTTTTCTAACGATAATATCTTGATCTATTATTTCCCCTTGACGTTTCTTTACCTTCTCTAGCAATTCTGGCTGAAAAGTCATACTATGCATCTTTCATTGTTAGGTTTGCAAACTCTGGCTTCCAATTTCAACTTTTAAAATTCCTTGTATAATTCTTCTGACATTGTCAACACGTTCAGTCTTTCCTTTCTGATTAATGTATCTGTTACTACGTTTACTTTTCTTGGCATCTTATGAAGTTTCTTTATCACCCTTTTGATTCCACTTCTTTTTCTATCCCCGTTCTTTATTCTTATAGCTTATTCAAAACCGAACTCTTGACATTAATACTCATTTTGTTGTCATATCAAATTAGATATTAATGCGAACTTTGATGCTCACAATATTCCATTCTGAAGTAAACATCAATCATCTGTATTAACACCACTTTCGATATTTAAAAACAATCTAAGTACCAACATCAATCGAAAACTGAATTAAAACTGTATCTCACACTTTATCCAAAATAGAAATACTTGACAAATCATTTATTGTATGATTATCACAACCATTTAGAAACAAGATGTCCTTTGATAAAACTTTGTTGCAGATGATAACATCTCCTTGACTTTCTAATGAAATCCATATTGGTGTAGTTATTAATATCTGCTTTATTCCATCTCCCTTCTTCCTTTCTTCTCGTTGCTTCATCTTAAATCTTTAGCTCTTGAAAACATTCTTCTCACTTGTCCATACAAATAACTTTTTATTTCTTTTGTCTATTACAAAGGCATATTCATCTTAGTAAAGCCTCATGCACTTGCAGCAACTTATGAATTCTACTGGTGTTCATACCTTTTCCAAATTCCTCATTGCTTTGATTTCGGATTTAAAAGTCATATCAAAATTTGACTTAATCTAATTAGAATCGATTTCCATCTAACTGACCATTAATTGGCAAATTAACCAATTAACTTACTTAATTGATCAATTGCACCAAGTGATGGCTATCTAAATGAAATCAAAGACCAATTATATATAGTCGTATTGGCTGTAACAATCTCTTTCAAGAACCGAGATCACAATTATTTAGAGTATCAACATGAATATCTATAACACACGGGAGTATACTTTCCATTTTTAAGAGTAGTGTATTTTCCGAAACATTTAGGCAGCATCTCCTTTATATTATTGACTATCAGTCGGACTCAAGCCGACACCAACAATCAATCAAACAACCAACAATCAATCCTCACATATACCAATCCACTGCCACTTTCTAAACTCAGCATTTCACCACCTAATGTAATATTAACCAGTACAACCCATGTCTCTAATTTAACTTAAGATTATAACTAACAATTCTTATTATACCATACCTTTTTTATCATTTTCTCTGAATATAAAAGAATATCACTATTGATTACAATTACAAATTATTCTAAAATTCGTCTATTTCATGTTTTAATTCAATCTCTCTACTTAACAATTCATCCATCCTTGGCAATATACACTTGTTCTTATAAATTAACTTGTTCAACCTTTGATGATCAACACCTGGTCTCAACCAACACTCTTAAAACATCTTCCCTTATGTCTTTCCATATTGAACCTTCTTTGTAGACCCTGCTACAAGCATAAATTTTACCACAACTCACTTACTTGAGTGAAAAGCCCAACCATCCCTTGATGAACACACTTAAAGTTTATTCTTAACTAGAATTTCTTCGATCTTGAACCTTTATGAAGAATATCTCCCACCTGATTGAGATATACTTCATTTTCACAACGTTTTAATCGATTATCTGGTTATTATTAAGAATTTATTCATTCGCCTTCATTGTCCAATCGATCATTTGCCTCATCTGATACAAGCAACCTTACTTTCTTGTTTCTCTAGTTAATTTATTTCATACAGTTTGCTAATTACTCCAATTCATGCCAAAATTTCAGACTCGAAACGTATCATGTATATAGATTTCCGCCTTTGATTTAATATCCTCGCAACAATCCCGTTATCGGCATAATGATTCTTCTCTGCACGTAAATGCCCACCATTCTTCGGCTTGTAATTGCCCACATAACTCCCTTTGCTGTACGGGTGCATTTTACTTCCTTTTAAGATATTCAAAGAACAGATCTTACACAAGAATAAATTTGTGTATTTAATTCTGATTGGAAACTTTTTGGTAAGGGATAAGAGTACAAGGAAACAATCGGAGAAATTCATGAATCAACAAATCAGGATTTAAAAAGAAAGAATGAATAATGATTTGAATAGGAATGAGACAACCATATTAGTACTCAAGATGACCAGTCTTTCATACCATATGGCACACAGCACATGATTAGGTGGTGTCCCACCAGACTCTTTGTCATTTTGACAAATCGTCACACCATAACACTACTTGTCCCAATTAGAAAACAATATTTTGAAGAAGGAGAGAATTGAAAAGGGAACAATCACCTTATAAAACTGATCATGAAAGAAGTTCACACTTTACTCGAGATTTATAAGAATGATAAGAAAGAATGATATCATTGGTCGCCATTCGTATTTTATCTGTTTACAGCTTCAACGCATTTCCGATCAATAGATCCCATGCCGAGTCGTATATCAACTTGAGAAAGTTCTCAAAAATGCTTTCTTGAATCGATTATTAAAATAATTTTCCATTTATTAGGTCTTGTATCTTTAGCGTCACGCTTTCACGTTCATATACGATTTTATTTGCAGTCTTACGAGATTTACACTCACAACTTCAAATTTCGCTTATGCTGCTAATCGTTCAAATTGTCACCTCTTTTGCTAATAACATTCTCCCTTTAGAAGGTCTAGAGATTTCCTTAATCTTCTTTGCTCGTACTCAGCTTCTCGTGAATCGACATATTCCTCGTGCTCTAATCGTCTCAGAAATTGGATGAACAGTTTCTCCATAATAGCGGGTCCACTTGGTCTTCTAAACGAACCACACCACTTTCTAGAACAAGTATTCGTCTGGATAATCTGAATCTTATAACAAACAAGGAACTCAAGTAGTAATTGGAGAACCAAGTTTTTAAAAATTATTTTATTAAGAGAATCTCTTTTTAAAAACTAGTTTAAATTTTGAAAATCATACACATGTTCGTCATTACTATATGAGTTGGTTGTCGTTCTTTTCAACCACTACCAAATATCAAATTGGGAACACCATCTGATAAAAGCTCATTCATTTATATATATCCTCTATTCCTTATTGGATCCTTTTTGCCTTTATTGATCAACAAAACTTCGGTTACCGTTGCATACTATTTTATTCGTAACTTCACTTCTAGTCTTTCATACTAGTAAAATTCTCATCATCATCTCTTACCGTTGCTAAGTATAACAAATCTATCCAGTAATCATCAGATTTATTTTATAACACCAGGTAGATTTATATCACATTACTTCTATACGTATCATGTTTGATCATAACATCATCATATAATTTTCAAAAAAACTCTCGATTTCCAATCCTCTCAAATTTCTTTAAAGATCCATCTAGCTCACTCCACAAGATAATCGTGGGTGGCATACTCATTAGTAGCTCCATATAACCTAGTAGCAGCTATCCTTTGGAATAACTAAATTCTCTCTCTATGTTCCATCCCACTTTTCTTAATACCTCGTATACTCATCATATGCTGTAGCTCTCGAATCCATCGTCATAGGTGTTGTTACTTCATAAGACGAGTTTTGAACGGATGTTATAGAACAGGGTGTAGGGGATACAAAAAAGATACGCTCACAGACGAATATCTGATAAAACCAGAATTAACATGTGGGGGATTCTTGAATAGGTAGCCTCACGTCAGGGGATGAGATAATAGTTTGAAAAGGTGCAATCGTCGTAACAGGAAGTGACATGGCTAACACCGGTGGAAGAGCAGGGCGTGAATCAGATAATAGTCTTCTGAATAAAGGCTCTGAATGATCAGACGATCCAGGGATTAAAGAATCTTCCATCACCGTCATCTGAAAGTCGCGTCGCTAGATAAGGATGTCAAATCTCAACACGAATCTCACTAAAACATATTATTTGACCGCACTCAACCTCTCGACATTCTATTTTTCCGATTTCCTAATCCTAACCCTCTATCCATTCTGACAATCTAGGCTTGTTTCAGTGACTTATAGCCTGTAGCTTTGATACCAATCTGTGACGCCCTCCAAACCCGGGTCAGAAGTTTGGGGCTCACACCACAATATTTAAACCAGTATATAAAGTATTATATGCATTGACCCTTCTTTACACAACCACGGATCACAACAAGTTAAAGTATGAAAACAAGCCACAATCTTAACTTTTATTACATCGTACCAAATCCCAACTAATTCAAGTTACAGTGGCTAATGATATCGTACTTATAATCTTACATAACTCATCTATAATATAAAGCTCATGCTAGCTCGATCCAACTTAACCGGAAATCCTAGCTCGCACACTGGACAAGGAATCCTCGTTACCAACAATTTCCTTTTTCAACTGTTGAAAACATAAATTTTTTTGCAAGAGTGAGCTTACTAGCTCAACAAATAAATAATAGCAGCAATTGAGGTTAAACAATCACCAATTGAAATTATTCCAAAGTATCAAGTTTCTGAATAAGCAATGATTAGAATTGGATATTCACTTTTGATTTTAAAAACCAATGTTAGGCTGCTGATCAGTCACGCACTAACCCCGAGCAAGGCCCCCAGCTTTGCTCTATATACTGGATCCAAGGCACACATTGGCCTATTATGACAACGAATCTGGTCCGACCACAAATCTGGTCCACATTTATAAAACCATCCAATTCTAAAACAATTCAATACGATAACCAATGTAAATCAATAAGCTGAATCATAAACAACATTTATCTTGAAGCGTAGGATGATTCATAACACCATGAAGGCATAATAGGGAATTCAAAAAGATTGGCTCTCAATCAAGCAAAGAATCAGATAGTAGAAGACCAAGGGTTTAAGGGTTCCAAGAATTGGTTGTTAAACAAGGAACAAGGGTTGGTATGTTAAGAAATTCAATATCAAAATCAGTATGTGGTAGATATGTATTTGTGGAGTAGTATCGTATGTGTATGGTTCATATATGGGAATTCAACAATCAATGGTTTATGAAGAATAAGGCTTATGGCTCAAGATCAATAAGAATCAGGGTTCAAGGTTAAATAGTTTAAAGCGCTTGCAATATAAAACAAGAGTTATTTTAAATAATAGCGACATGTTATGAAACAGTTCAAAAATATTTGCAATATATCGTGAAGAAGGTTCATAAGTAATTGCCTTATCACCGACGATTTCCACTTTACTTGTACTCATCTAATAGTTTCACTTATCAACCACTTTCCTTCTCTTTTTATGCCTTGCTTATATTTATCAATCACTTGCCTTCTCTTTCTATACTTCGATTCTATTTATGGATCACTGGTTTCCTTTTCTATATCTTGCTGACTCTTGATTTCTGCATAAAAACGGATGATTGATTATGAAAGGACTTTTCGAGAGCTTCGTTTTGATATGTTGCACGCCCGAATCGGAGTTCAATAACGCCTTCGTTCGTACGTTTGATTCTCAAGAACGCGATATTAATTCGACATTTTCTCTGTATTTTACGGGGTTTTACTGACTGATTGTGATTATACAAATAAAATGAAATGATAAAGGGCTATATATTTTTTTGGAATATTGGTTCATTTTGTATCATTTTGGATCGTTAAATTAGTTACTTAGCCGCTAAGTAACTGTAAAAACGATCCGATTTGATACATGTATTGGATAATTATCCAAACCGGGATTTTTATAAAACACTATATATGAAAATAACGTAATAATATCTCGTCTTTCGAGAATACGGGTTTTGTTGATTCATCGAAATGATTATCGTATCGAAAATCTTGCGCCGGGACGCGCACGGGTCAAACCGTAATCCGAATCGAAAAAGTCAAAACACGGAAAATGTCCGGAATTACCATATTAGGTTAGGAAGGAGTTTTCGGAAGAGTTTCGGGTGGTAAAAATGTAAAAAAGGTTGAAGTTGGACGATTCCCGGCTTTATAAAATAATTTTGTAATTATTCAGAAAATAATTAATAAATTCATAAATCAATATAAAATAATATAATAGTCCAAAAATTACCAGAAAAATACCGTAATTATCTATATTTTATTCTGGTCATAATAAAATTAACATACTTATACTTTACCATATATAAGCATCCATATATTCATACCAATCATCAGATAATTCATCAAAAATCACATAATAATCATATAAAAATTATTTATTGATAAAAATAATTACACCCGATATCCCGAATGTTACAGCTTTCGTTTGTTGCCGAGCTGCCACGGCTCGAGTTGTTTCGCGAGTTTTGTTTTGCTCTGTCACTACTGCTATTTATTTACGACATTTTGATTTTTTGTTTCGTAGAATTGTACTGAATCGCCTCTCTGTGTATTCTCCAAGTTCGATTATTAGCTGTTGTTTGATGTCTGTCTCGCTTGAATGAGTCACAGCTGCGATTTATTTTGTTCCCGAGTTTTGTGTTGTTTTACCGAGTTGCTTTACCGAGTTGATTCTGTTTTTCTTTTGGTTTTGTTGGGTTAGCCCAGTTCGTTGTTTTATTTGTGTTGTTCACATGTATTTGTAGTTAATCTATTTTGGATCGGTTATTTGAGATACAATTTATTTTTCGTAGTTAGCAAGTGATTGTGTTTTCGGCTAGTCAAATAAACGAACTTTTCATGTCCAAATTTTTGTAGAATTTTCTGTAATTATTAGTTTTGATTTTATTGATAAAAAAAATGTTTTAGTGATATTTAATTTAATTAGAACTATTTAGCAGTTTAAATTAATTTAGGGGTAATTAATTAGTTTAGTTAGAGTAAATTCTCTTTTCGACTTTGTAGATTTTAAATTAATTTTAGAAAAGAAATTCTCACCTCTCCCTTTAAAGTTCTAGTTCGCCTAAATTAATAATTAAGTAATTGCGATAAATTTATAGTCCTTGAGGAACGAATCTCAAGATATTAAAACGAAAATTGTGCACTTGCAATTTAAATGTTTATCTTTGGTATATCAGTGGACTTCACAAATCTCAACAAAGCCTACCCCAATGATAGTTTTCCCTACCACGGATTGACCAGCTCGTTGATTCCATGGGTGACCATGCCTTACTCAGCTTCATAGATGCTTACTCGGGCTATAACCAAATCCCAATGTATGGGCCAGATTAGGAGCACGCCTCATTTATCACTGATCGAGGCCTCTACTATTACATTGGGATGGATGCTTTTCGGACTTTTTAATGTTGTGGCTACTTACCAAATGATGGTAAATGATATGTTCAAGAATCAATTGGGAAAGACCATGAAGGAATACATAGATGATATGATGGTGAAGTCAAAAGAGGCAAGAGATCATGTACACCATGTTGCTCCGATGTTCTAAATTTTGAGGAAGTACAGAATGAAGCTCAACCTCCGGAAGTGTATGTTCTGGGTAAAATCGGGAAAGTTTCTGGGCTTTATCATAAATCATAGAGGCATTAAGGCCAATCCCGCCAAGATAAAAGCCTTGCTCGAGATGAAGTCCCCATGGCGGGTGAAGGATGTCCAGAGCTTAACAGGACGGGTGGATGCCTTAAACCACTTTATCTCAAAATCCTCTAACAAATGCCAATTAAAAAAGTGGGGAAGAACTTTGAGTGGACAGAAGAGTGTATAGAGGTCTTCCAGAATATCAAGAAGCATCTCAGCAGCCCTCCAATCTTATATAACCCAAAGGAAGGGGAAGTTCTAATCTTATACTTGGACATTTCTAACTTTTCAATCAACATTTTATTGGTTCGAGAAGAGAATGAAGCTCAACTCCCTGTGTACTATATGAGTAAGAGATTAGCAGATGTAGAGACTCGTTATACTAGTCTCGAGAAGTTGGTGTATGCCCTAGTCTTGGCCTCCCGAAAGCTCACGCCCTATTTCAGGCTCATAAAATAAAAGTGAGGACATCTTATCCCCTCAGGAAGGTAATGCATAAGCCGAAGGCTCCTGGGCAAATTCTGAAGTGGGTGGTAGAGCTCGGCCAGTTTAAGGTGGACTACAAGCCTGGAACCACTATCAAGGACCAGGCCTTAATGAATTTTATTCTTGAATTCCCACCATACCAGGAAGTGGACCGGGAAGCCCTTGTTGTTATCCCCAAGACATGTGAAAAGGAACAGAAGAGGCAGAATAACGCCCGATTGGGGAGTTTATATATGGATGGTGCTTTCGATGGAGAAGGGGTAAGAGTCGGAACTGAGTTGATTAGCTCAGAGGGACACCAGATAAGGAATGCGAACCACTTGGCTTTCCATGTGACCAACAATGATGTTGAGTACGAGGCCCCTGTTCAACGACATCAAGTTAGCCTTGAAGATGAAGGTTGAGAATTAAAATGTGTTCCATGACTCTATGATCGCAGTTTACCAAATAAACAGGGGTATCAAGCTAAGGGGCCAATAACAAACCTCTACTTAAAGTATGCACAGAGAATAATTAACATGTTCCACGAGGTAAGGTTAGAAATCATCCCTCATGGGATGAATGAGGGAGCAGAAGAGCTAGCCAAGTTAGGCTCGCGCCGCTAGGCCACTTTGTTGGGGGCAGTCCCCCTTGATATACAAAGGAGGCCCAGTTAACCTAAACAGGATATAGTCAGTATTGGCAGCGGACACGGCTATATGGATCACCCATTTTGGATCACGTAAAATAAGGGTTACTTCCATATGGAAATGAGATACAAGGAATCTCAGTATGTGAGTTATGATGGGGCTCTGTAAATAAGGGGATTTAGCATGCCCCTCCTCAAATGCATAGATGTGGATGAATGCGACTACATCATGAGAGAAGTACATGGTATCTGCGACGATCACTCGAAGGGTAGTTCTCTAGCTCAAAAAATATCCTCCGACAGGGTTATTATTTTCTGACCCTAAAAAAAGATGCCTTTGAGTTTTCTCGAGCTTGTGACAAGTTCCAGAGGTATGCATACTACTACAACAGACCAGTGGCCCTTTTTACCTCCCTCGTGAGACCTTGGCCCTTTTCCATGTGGGGGATTGATTTCATTGGAGAGTTTCCCAAGTCAAAAGAGAGTGTCAAATATGTAGTGGTCGATGTGGACTCCTTTATCAAGTGGGTGGAAGCTGAGCCCTTGGCCAAAATTACTGCAAAAAAGATCAAAGAATTTGTATAAAGAGCTATTGTGTGTCGATATGGGATGCCATACAAATTAATCTCTGATAATGGAAAGCAATTTGAAATGAAAGAGTTTTATGAGCAGTTGGGGATTCAAAAAAGCTTGAGTACGGTCAATCATCCCCAAAGAAATGGGTAGACTGAGGCCATTAATAAGATAATTAAGCACACTCTAAAGGCAAATCTGGAGGAAAAGAAGGGGACTTGGCCTGAAGAGCTCCCTCGGGTCCTATGATCCTATAACACACCCTCGAGGACCACCACTAGGGAGACACCTCTTTTTTGTATATGGATGTGAGGTCATGGTACCGACTGAAGTGGGGGCCAGATCATTTTGCAGGGACAATTATGACATAGAGGAAAATAAGGTTAATCATCGTCTTTAGTTGGACATGATCGATGAGACTCGAGAAGATGCCCAAGTCAGGATTGAGGCATAACAACGAAGAACAGCTCAACACTACAACAACAAGGTTCGATCCTAGACCCTCAAGGTGGGAGATTTATTTCCATGAAGGGTCATGCCAAACACTAAGGTAGTAAGCCAAGAAGTTTTTTAAGCAAATTGGAAAGGCCCTACAACATAAAGGCATTACTTGGGAGGGAACCTACCATCTCAATGATATGCAAGACAAGCTGATTCCGAGAGCTTGGAATGCAGAGCATTTACACAAGTATTATCAATAATATTATTCTTTTCAGACTAAGTAATTTTTAAATTATTCTTAAGTCTCGGGGGTAGTGCTATATAGGCACCTCCCTTGGACCCAAGCATGTACTTGATCTACCTTATCATTATCTATGAATAAATGATTATTTACTTTCCATTCACATGCCTTGATTACTAGCATTTTTTAATCTAAATAAGCTAAACACCTGCAAGAGAGCTCCACTTTATGGACACCTGTACGAGGATAAAATATTTATTTTCTTAACAAAATTTTGAAATTATGATTCGAGCTGGGCCTCGCCCTGTTAAGAAACATGGTCATAATAACCAGCTTTTATAAAATAAGGCTATTATGCGGAGGCCATGGAGCAATAACGTGAGCTAAAAACGGCCTCGTACTGTTAAAATGAACTTTTTAAACAAAATTTCAAAACTAAAGATAAATTAGTGAAGCGACGCGAGCCTATGAGTCTGCCTAAATTGTTTAAACAGCGGAATGCGAGGCCAAAAATGTAAAGTTTATGGACCAGTAGAGATACGACCCCATCACACTTAAAAATAATTAGTATTACAACAAAAGTGGTAATTTTTATAACAAACGCGACTCGCATAGCATATGTATGTTGACACCAGCCCATATTGACTTTTAAGCCAGCCTTAGCTAAAGGCGAGGCGATTAAATAAGGCCATGGATAGTAGGATACGCGAGCTCATGAGTTCGACCCGCTGTTTATCAAACATACTCGCTATACCGGTAGCGATGCGAGCTTGTTTTACTCGAGAAAATAGTAGGCGAACACTGACAAGTATATGCGAGAACAAATTACTTGTAAATTATAAATATAGCAATGCATTAGATAAAAGTTGGGCCTGAGGGCAAATCAAATTAAATCACAATTATAAGGCAAATGGGATGTCCTCCTTCCCATTGAATGTTCATTATATAACAAGATGTAGACTAAGGCTAATTAGGATCCTGATTCCTCTTGGCTTGCTCTTCAGTAAGCTGAGCCCGCCTGGTCTGATCAGATGCAATGCGGGTATCCTCAGCGGCCTTAAGGGCTTCCTTCTCGAGCTCCAGCTTTAACTTTCAGCATGCTTAGTTTTGCCCACGCCAAAGATGTTCTAATCAAACTCCGAGATTTTCATGATAAAGATCTTCACAAAATTCCTCGCCTATAGGTTCTTGGTAGGGTTGAGCAGAAAACCGAAAAAACCAAAACCGAAACCGCTAAAAACCGAACCGATTAAATCCGAACCGAAACCGAAACTGAAAAATTAAAAACCGAAACTGAAACCGATTTGCGGTTTCGGTTTTATGTTAAAACTGAACCGTAAAAACCCGAAACTGATCCGATTATTAAAATAAATAATATATTTATATAATATAAATTTCTAAAAATATATATATTATAAACTGTTACTGAAGTACTGAACACAACTACAGTGGGCTGGTGGGTTCAAATTACAAAGTAGCAGTGGGCTGGTGGCCCTTTTCACTTTTCAATTTCGCTGAAGTTCACTGAAAAATCAAGACCTAATCTAATTACTGTAAGGCTGCTCAACTAGGCAAGAGTAAATCGGGAATCGGCTACACAACACAGTACATCCAAGCTGAGCAGTAATGGATGGAGATGGAGATGGACTATCGAAGAATCAAACTCCAATACAAGTTGAGCCTCAGGCTGAACCGGTAAAAATTTCAATTACCAATCCACTTTATACTTTGTTCTTCCCTATTTGTAATTTCTATTTCTACTACTTTTATAAGTTTTACAAATTTTAGATATATTTGCTTAATTTGTAGATAAATGTGAACTTATAAGATGAAGAACTAAAATGTAATGATAAACCAGATGAAATATATGAGGGTAAAAAGGGTTCAGAAGCATGGGATTTTTTTGATAGGATTACGGGGTGTGCGGTTGGTAAAGAGAAAGCTAAATGTAGATTATGTGGTGTAATGATTGGATGTTATTCTCGAAATGACACATCCACAATGATGAATCACTTGAAAAATACATGTCCTACATCATCACTTCGGAAGAATCTTGATAAATTGCAAAAGACTTTGCAATTTGAAAAAATATCAAAGGAAGAAAAATTTGGCACAAACTCACACCTTTAATCAAAAGAGATTAAGAAAAAAAGTTGCCCTAATGTGTATTAAAGACAATCAACCTTTTAGGATTGTAGAACATGAAGGGTTTAGAGAGTTATTGAATGAGGCAGAACCAAGATTTAAGATTCTAAGTAGATGGACCGTTGCTAGAGATTGTCTAAAAAAATATGGAGAAGAATTAGTAAAATTGAAAAAGAGTTTGGCCTTTCAAAGAGTCTCATTTATAACGGATACTTGGACATCCGTACAAAACATTAATTACATGTGCCTTACGGCTCATTGGATTAATGATGATTGGAAGATGTGCAAGAAAATTTTAAACTTTCCTCAAATCGGAAGCCATAAAGGGGTTGCCATAGGAAAGATGCTACTTGATTTATTTGCACAATGGGGGATTGATCGTATATTCACCATCACATTAGATAATGCTTCTTCTAATGATAAGGCAATTTCATATTTAAAGAAATTTCTTAGAGGACCAGAGACTATATTGGAGAATAAGTTTCTATACATGCGATGTTGTGCTCACATATTGAATTTAGTGGTGAAGGATGGTTTGAAAGAACAACATGATTCAATTGCTAGAGTCCAAAATGCAACTAGATATGTTAGGTCTTCACCGGCAAGACTTGAGAAATTTAAAAAATGTGTAGAAAGAGAGAAGATAAAATGTGAGAAGATGGTGTGCCTTGATGTTGACACTAAATGTAATTCAACCTACACAATGTTGGAGGTTGCGGTCAAATATGAGGGTGCTTTTATAAGAATGGTTATTGAAGATAATAATTATGAAGCATTTTTTAAAGCAAATGATCTTAAGATTATTGAAAATTCAAAGAAAAAAAAAGAAGAAAGTTGTAGAAGGTGCTCCACTTTATGATGATTTTTGTAATGTCAATCGTTTCATTAAATTCTTAGGAATCTTTTATGACGTGACAATAAAATTATCGGGTTCCAAATATTGTACTTCAGATGTCTTCTTTGTTGAACTTGTAAAGGTTCAAGAGGCCATTATAAATCTGTGTTCAAGTGAAGATCTATTGATGAGAGATATGGCTAAGAGGATGAAGGATAAGTATGACAAATATTGGGATAATGTGGAAAATACCAATTTTTTGTTGTATGTAGCGGTTGTGTTAGATCCGAGGTACAAAATGAGTTACATAGAATTTTGTTTCACCAAAATTTATGGGAGATGGTCTATTAAAAAAGTAATCATGTGTGACAAGGTATTGAAAAGTTTACAAGAACTTTATGACTATTACATGAACTTGAAGGGTCATCAAAATTCTTCTTTTAACCATCAAATAAATCAACCAGGTAAATCTTGGCAAGATGATTTTGAAAAGTACATGGATGATCAAGATGAAGGAGGGATAGGAAAATCGGAGCTTGATGTGTACTTAGTTGATCCAAGAGAAAGAAAATGAGAGGGCTTTGATATACTTGGATGGTGGAAGGTGAATTTTATAAGATTCCCGGTACTTTCTGAAATAGCTAAACCTGTGTTGGGTATGCCGGTTTCTTCCGTTGCTTCAGAAGCGGCTTTTAGCACCGGTGGAAGGATAATTGATGCATATCGAAGTTCCCTTTCACCAAAGACAGCAGAAGCATTAGTTTGTAGCCAAGACTGGCTAAGGAGTTCTGAGATTGTTATTGATCAACGAGGAGAACCAGAGGAGTATCTACAGCTGGAAAAACTGGAGTATGGTATTTTTCACAACCTGTTAAGTGTTAACAGTTTACTACTTTCTGCTCAATTTTTGCTATTAACTGCTGGAATATGTCTACTGTCCAATTTAATGTTTTCTGGCTGTTCTGCACTTCTTCTGCCTTTCTTATGCAATTATACTGTCAATCTCCATGTTGCTTCCAGAGTATATGAAAATCAGTCTTTTAGATTATGCCTAGTTTAATCTTGCTATGATACTGATCTATTAATCGATTATACAATCTATTAATTGATGTCCTATGTTGTTGTGATACTGATTGCAACAGCCAACAGATATTCATCTTAGTTGCAGCCAAATTTGCTCATTTCTGTAATAAATTCTCTAATTCAGCTTATTTATTTTTATTTATAGATGAGGTGAAATGTGTTGGAAAATCATTTGAGTTCCTGGACATCGATGATTAAAGCATAGAGGAGCAGAGGTATGTACTTAAAATATCTACTCTAGAATATGTGTTTACATGTCCGGAGATCGTGCTACTGCTTAATAATATAGTAACATCAATAAAAATGTCTACAAACTGATTATGCAGCAGTTTCCTCAATTCCTCTAATGAAGTTGCAAAGTTAAATTCTGTACAGAAAATAATTGTTCATTAGCAGCTTCCGTACTGAGTTGTTTAACATTACAGGCTCTGTAATTCTGTGAACCTGAAATAGCAGCAGAAGCATTATTTTTAACACTATATAATTCTGTGAATTTATTCCTTTGTGCAGGTCAATGGAAAAGGAGCAAGAAACTGATGTTGAAATACATGTTCAAGGTTCTTGTTTTTGCTTGCACAAAACATATAATTTGCATTTATATGATGATTATAAACATGCACTACCATCTGATCTCCGATTATTTCGTTTAAATGTTTTAATTTAGTTAGTTAATATGTTGTGGTTAGTTATATTTCTGTATCGTTAGATTCTGTTGGTCTTATTGCTTATGATCAGTTTTGCCTTATTGCTTATGATCAGTTTTGTTATCAAATTTAAATAGTTTTTAAAAGAATTTGGACTCATTTTCAGAGAACTTCAGATATATAGTAAATGAAGGTCTTATACTAATGCTTCCATTAATTATTTCCGGATGGTTTTTTAATCATTTTTGGTTTCTGTAAATGGTAACTGAATTGATCGATATTATGATGTGCTGAAACGTGAGTACTAGCCTTGTAGCTTGTTACATGGTTATAAACGAATTGTAGGAAGTAAAGCGTTAATCTTGATCTAGGTCAGAAATTGTGAATATCCATGTTTGAATTTGTAAGTTACAGGGATTACCATTGCATGATTTTAGACATTACTTATATCATGTTGATGAATGCAAGTTGTGAAATACTGAAATGTTAACCTGTGTTAATATTAGTTACTACAGCCAGTGTATTTTTGTTTATTAAACTTCAAAAGAAAATTGGTCATGAAATTGAAAATTAAACTGGGTGGCTTAAATGCTCAATTTGCTTTATATAAAGGAACGACATACACCAACATTATGTTAGATCCTGGAACGAAGTGAAAAGAAAAATTTACCTACTAAAACAGGGGACTTGAATTGTACAGACAATCAGCTTTGTGAATGTCACAGTAGTGTGTTGTAATTTACAGGTGTCTATAATTTAAAGGATCTTCTTGCTTGCTTCCATTCCATCTGAGTGCATTCATCTAATATTCTGATTATAACAAAATATAACAGTACTGATGGTTTTGGTGTTGCTATTTCAGGTCTCTGGACCGGACTTGGTCATGCTTTGCAGCCTTTGCTCACTGTCTATTGTTGTGCTGTTGTTCCTTCTTCTGTTAAAAGCAGCCAATTTGTTTTAATTAGATATTTTATTGAAAATAATGTAGTTTTTTATTTGGCAACAAATGTACCTTGTAATTTATTTACTTAAAAATTCTAATAGTCATATTTGTGTTGTTATTTTGAGTGATGCGGTTTTAAAACCGAAACCGATCCGATTAAAACCGAACCGAGGTTTTCAAACCGAAATCGAACCGATGATTTCGGTTTTCAATTTTAAAAACCGAGGGCATGCGGTTTCGGTTTTGGCCAAAAACTGCCCCGAACCGAACCGCGCTCTACCCTAGTTCTTGGCATCAGTGATGGCCTCTTACCTGCTCGCATTAAGGTTTTTCAGCAAGCTCTCCTGCTCTTGGACCTTCTTTTATAGCAACTCCTTCTCTTTATTCAGATGAGGCCAAAATATGAGCCTCCTTCTGCTCTCGCAATACTTTCTCATGAGCTGTAGCCATGTCTAACATTTTCAGCTGGTGATATTCTATAATCTGAACATTCCCTTGTCCTAGATCATTAATCTTAGATTGAAGAGTTTTAATTTTGGAATCAAGCTTCGTAGTGGCATGACCGATAGAACAAAATTCCCGAGTTCTAAAAAGCTGGAAAAAGTAAGCCTCAGCTGTGGCCCTGGTCAGAGCATCATTATTGGCTTTTGGTGAAATGGAAGTCTAGCTTTTAATATCATGCTCACTCACGTTGACATGTGCGAGCCGACCAAATGTGCTCACATCCGTATTGACTGACGTATGAGGAACAAGCGTCTCATTAGGTGTAGAAAGAAGAGCTCTCTTTGGGTCTGGCTCATGAGTCCTATTCCCATCCTTGTTGGTTTTGTGCCTCTTTTAAGGAGGGGGACCACCCTTAAGATGCTCAGATAATATGGTGCAGTGAGAAGGAGGAATGTCCTCAGTGTGAGCCACCGTGGGTGCCACCACTTCCTGAGCTGAGCACAAATAAGAGGCAGCTTTTTCAGCTTCTTCCATAAATAGAATTAGAGAGACACCCATTTCTATAATAAAACAAGGGAACTGTCAAGAAAAATACAATACGAGCAGATAAAAGATAAAATACATGCAAAAAAGAGTAAAAACACAGGCGGTATGAGCCCACCGGCTTGCAATGAAAGCTAAACATAAACTAGATATGAGCTCATTGATCCAAGCTGCAAACTCAATCTACTTACCTTGATTATTTCTTTGACTTTTTGGGAGGGGAGAGCATCACTCCCTCAATAAACCCACACTAGATTAAGTTCGAGGTGGTGATCAATTTATGATTGTTCCTATCCACATAAGGCAGTTCTAGGATGATGTCCACATTTACCTTTTCCTGTCCTTGAAGATGAGTGTGAGGTGGGGTGGATGGTGATAAAAATTAAAATGGATTAATAAAAAGATGATCTATAATGAGAGAGTTCTGTAACAGTTTATAAAGATTTAATAAACTGTTATTTGATCTATATTGTTCTTACTTTACTTATTTGATAATCGATTTATTTGATAATTATATCTTACCATTTAAATAATTATCATATTTTGGGTAACAGGGAACCTGAGGAATAGATATGAAAGAATTACTCCTCACTATTTTCTAACTGCGCCAATTCCGATGACGGAATCCTTTAAGTGGGCGGAGACTGTAACGCCCACGAAAATTTTAAGTAAGTAATAATCCTTATCGCAATTAAGAAAGTAAGTGCGTGAATTAAATTATTTGTTATTAATTCATTGTCATACAAATCACAAGTGCACGCGTTGATTAGTTAATAACGCTTTTATTTATTAGGAACTGCATAAAATGTTATCTTTAAAATTATGTTAGTTATTTATTTTTTAAAATATATTTATTCACAATGTGTATACCTTTGAAAATCTAAAGTGAGAGTATTATTAATTAGCGCACAACAACATTCAAATATTATTTATATCTTACTTATTTGCACTAATATTCTTTTGTATCGTTAAATATCTTGCGGGAATTTAAATAAATATGGGATTACTGATTTTTTGTTAATTATTAAGTATTAATTATTGGTTATTTTCTCAAAGAGATTTTCATTTTGTTCAACATTTATAATCGAGGATATTATAGATTTCAGAATATCCTATAATAAAGTTACCCAATTATTTTATCCTAAGTTAAATTTGACAATTTTGTTACATAAGTGTTAGATTTGGAAATCCCAATATTGCTAATAATAAATCTTGAGAAAAATTATTTGAAACTCCCAATATAGGTGTTTTAGAAATTATTATTTAATTACTTTATATTTAAATATTTTAATAAGAAAAACTTGAATTATTATTATTTTGAAAAATAAAAAATAAATTTTAATAAATAAATATTACTTAAAATATTAAGTGAGTTCTTATATGTTTAATTAACCCTATTTGAAATATTTGGGTGGTGTACTTTTATTTTATTTTAGATTATTCTATTTTATCTTTATCTTTATTTTATTCCATGAAAGGAGTAATAAATGAATTTTGAATAAGAATTAAATTAGGATTATTCTAAAATTTGCTAGAGAATTACTATAGTTGAGGTTTGAGTTAAAATTAACCAAGGTTAATTAGTTCTATATATAACCCTCAAAACCCATTTCCAAGCTAATACCCATTCCAAAATTTTTATTATAATTAGAGAGAAGAATTAGAAAGAAAAATTAGAGAGAGAGTTGATCAAGAGGAGGAAATTTGGGTAAAGAATATCATAAAGGATCAAGGTGATTTCAGTGAATGTTTATTAAGGAATTAAGAGTGTATTTCCGGATTAATCAAGTAGGAAAGTGATTATTCTAATTAAGGCAATTCAATTATTTTTCCTTACTACCAAATGATTGTGATCATGTTTTGTGCATGAGGAAATTATGAATTTCTAATTTGTAATGTAATTGCATTAAGTTATTTATTTAGAAGGAATGATAATTCAATTTTTGTGATTATTAGCGAATTGTATTGTTATTGAATAATAAATTATACTTGTGGCTGGGCCGTTAGGGTCCAAATTAATTGGATATGGGCCTTACCCCAAATTGATTTAATTAGGGTTTATATAAGTTAGTTGGGGTTTTTATTTTTAAAAAGGGAATGATGAAATTGATGGTGGGTTTTTGTTTGTTGAGATTTGGGGAGTGAATTGAGGGAATTGGATTGGTTATTGGTGGTCGGGAACTCGAGTAACCACCGCTACAATGGTGGTGGCGTGGTGACGACGGAGGTTTTCACCAAAAAAAATGAGAAGGACGGGTGGGAGTGTATGTTCGGGTGTGTGTGTATGTGTGTGGTGGTGTTCGGGTGAGAGTGTGTGTGTCTGGGTGTATGTCTATGTTCAAGTGTGTGTTTGGATGTGTGTGTGTTAGAAGGGATGAGCCACCACCGATGGTGGTGGTGGCATTGTGGAGAGAGAGAGAGAGAGAGGCGAGAGAGATAGCAAGAGAGAGCAAGATAGACGAGAGAGAAGGAGAAAAAAAGAGAGAGAGGTGGTCGGAGTTTGGCTGGAAAATAGGTAAGAGTTCGATTTTGGAAAAACTAGTTTGGGGAAGTAGTAGATCGGGTCATGGGTAGTTAAATTCGGTAAGAAAATTGAGTTTCGGGGGTGGCCGGTGTAACGCCCTCCAAATCCGGGGTCTAGATCTGGGGTTTACTTGCCAACTACTAACATAAACTGACCTGTATAATAATTAAATATACATATATCTAACCCTTTTATACTACTACTCAGGATCTTTAAGGTTAAGGTATGAAGATAAGAACATACACTACCTTTACTACATTCCCAACATCAAGATCTTACAAGCATCTTTATTTATTACAACTCAACTGTCTAAACATGTTTTAAAACTAGTTCCATTTTATTCAAACATACATAAGAACTACTCAAACTAGACCTGATCTGGTAGCTCAAAGCTTTCTTCCTGGATTGGGATTATCACTATTGGTGCTAGAGGGTCCCGCCTTTTCACTCGCTTATTTACAACCCGAGTACGAACTAGCTTCATTTTTAAGCTTTACTGAAAGATAAACGTGAGTAACAAGTATGAGCCATAATTGCTTGGCAAGTCCACAATATGTATATATAGTATCACAAGATAAATCAAGTGAATCTGATAAGGAATAAGTAATCAGATTCCATAGGTATCTACTATTTCTGTAATGAGTAAAGAAGGCCGCTACCAGTGATTAATAATAAACTAGACTGGACACAAGAACCAACATATGCACTATAACCTGTTGGTCAGTCAGGATATAGTGCGAATCTATGTCCATCTGCATAGACCCACAATCATATTGGGTACCCTGGCCCATTATGGCCTACTAATAAAGGGTCCAGTCCATCCCTGGCCCGATTCGTAACCATCCAGTCCATAGGGTGATCATCCGGAACAATCAGTATGCTTTGATGTTATCCCAACATCAAGATTTGTATCTAGGTATAGATAGTGTGTAATCAATTAGAGTATGAATAGAGTATGCAACTTATCAAGGATAATCAGAACTATTTTAAAATAATTATCAAAAAAACAGTAATTGAGTTGCAATGAACTTAAATGAAGGTTATGTGTTCAGTGTATCAAGAATTTGTAATCAGGTGTGGGAATAAGCATAACAGTTTAATATTTTGAGTTTAAAATAGGGGAGAAAACTTGCCTCATACGCGATCTATTCTCAATCTAATATTGCTATCTAGCACTGGCTTGTACTACCTCGCCATGTTCGTATCTATAAAGGAAAGATACTGATTCAATTGACTTGTACCTTAATTTTACATCAATCCGAATCCATACAACCCGTATCGTCTACCCGTATGATAATAATTACCTCATATAATAATTAAACTATCATTTAAGACTCAATAAACCATATAAATCACATAGCACATATGTCAGATAGTCACTCAGGTCATTAAAATATTTTTAGAATTGAAATCAAATCATTATACTAATTAGTGCACAATATCTGACTCATTTTCTAATTTTTAGAATTTATTAGATACGTATTACTATTTAATTGGGTCCCCTTTGTTTATCGGACTACCCGTCGAAACATCATCGACGTCAATAACATAAATCACAATCCAACTTCCACAATTCCACAACCATTCCCATACGAAACTAATTATACGACTCATTTTATTTGTTTTAGAAAATTAGGACTCAGAATAAATTCATCACTGTCCACCCTCGGCTCGCCGAGGCTCATCGCCGACGGCGATAAAATTCGCGGGTACCCGATTAAATTCGGGTCCCCAACGCAAATTCTATCGATTAATCCTCGAATAATTAAAATAAGTTTCCGACTGATCATCAAAATTTTATTTAAATTAAATAATATAATCATCATCGAATACTTCACCAATAGTTCGTAATCACAGCTCGGACACTAAAAGAGTATTCAAATTAATCGAACACACTTATACCAGTCGCAACAAAACAGAAGGCAACAGAGCAAGAGCAATACACAGGAAACACACATATATGCGCGGCACCATAGCACCGCCATGCCTCATCGGAAACCCGAGGAGGCGGCAATAACCACGGCGACCAGACACCCACACAAACCAAAAATCAACACACCCACGGAGCTTATATATATACGTATATGTAAATATAATCCACGCAACAGGGGCAATAATTGGGAGGGATGGCAATTACCGGAAGTAAACTAAGCAACTGGAGGAGAAGCGAGAGCATGAACTCGCGAACAGAGAATGGAAAGGGAGATTAACAGAAAGAAGAAGAAAAAAAGAAAAGGGCGAGAAAAGATGAAATCGCAGGGAACAAAAAATGAGAGAGAGAGCTGAGGAAATAAGATTAAGTTGGGTGTTTATTGTGCTGATTTATGTGCTCCTAACACGTGTCCAACCATTTGACACGTACCCCCCCAGTTAGCTAGTCAGTTTGTATCATTTTACCCTTTAACGATACAATATCGCGAATAAATATTAATCGAAACAATTCTGAAATAGTTTTAAAGTTTTACAAATATCCCGAAGCTAATAAAATACAAATTTCATAAAATTTAAAGCATCTTTGAAACACAGTTTGTACCTGTATTTCACAATTAACGAACCGAGGTGCATTTAAAACAAATTCAGAAAATTGCAAAAAAAATCTTGTAATATTATAAATATCCCGAAGTAAATAAAAATGTAATTTTTATAAATTTGACACAATTTTTGAAATGCCACTTATACCCGCTTTTATCAATAAAATGAAACAACGCGCGGGTAAAATTAATCCCAAAAATTTCCAAAATAATTTTAAAATTCTCGGAATATTCCAAACTTGAATAAATATGAGTTTCATAATTTTTGAAGAATTTTAGAATTAAATATGGATTTTACAAATAAAAGCAATCAGAAAATCATTTAAAGATAAATAATTAATAAAATATTGATTTCTCAATTTTATAAAATCCCAAAAATATTTATTGTAATTATAAAACCATAAAAACAATTTTAAAGATATTCCAAATATTTATGCAATTAAATTTGCACTAAATCCACTTTTGAAATTGGAAAATAATTCAATACGACTCCATAATTGATCCCGTGGACAACCCGGTACACCATAATTCACACATAGATAATAATTAAATAACACATAGCGGTTAAAACCAATACACATATTTTATTTATTTAATAATTCCCATAATCACATATTTGAATAATTCAAAATTACACGAGTCGTTATATCCTCCCCCCTTAAAAAGATTCTGTCCTCAGAATTTGGTTTAACTAAACAAGTGAGGATATCTGTCAAGCATATCTGACTCTAATTTCCAAGTAAATTCTACTACTCGAGGTTTCAAACGTACTTACTATGGATATACTCTCATTCCAAGAACTCGCCTTTAACGATCAAGAATTTGGATCGATCACTATATGCAGAATAAACTTAGACAAGAGCTCATTGGCTCCTAACCAATCGCTTAATTTGAATTTGATATTTATCGCCTTAACATTGACACGCATAACACATTATATGTACATACTGCTATAACAGTAATATCAACTCATGAACAACTTTATCTATATTTATCAATACCTCGAATGGTCTACTAAATTTAGGACAACTTGTCCTTTTTACTTAGACTTATCCAATCTCTTTCAAGACCAAACTTTTATTAACACTACTGGTCCTATTTCTATATTCATACTCTCTCTCGATACAATTTCGTCTTCTTTCTTTGTCTACTCCGAGCTGCTTCAATCAATATTACTACGCTCTTGGTGTGCTGAATTAACTTAAAATTTGACAACTTTCTTTCTCCCACTTTATCTCAATAAAAATGGGGATCTACACTTGCGTTCACATAAAGCTTGGTAAAGCGGTATTCCAAAGCTGACATTGCTGATAAATGATCATTCTAGTGTTTCCTTAAAACTCAACCTCTCAACATAACTTACATTTCCTCAATCACTTCCGTACTTTGACTCTCTGTTTAAGGATGATAGGCAGCGCTCATTTTCAACTTGGTTTCCAAACATTTAAACATCTCTTATTCTTTTCCATCAGTTAAGGCTGATAAGTAATCTCATATATTCACGTATTATCACCTTTAAGTATTTGAACTTCAGATTCTACTCTTTCCAATTCATTTATTAACTCCTCGGTGGTCTTAATTACATCCAATCCTTTCTGTCGGCATAAGGCATCTGTTATCATAAGGCTTCGCTTAGGTAGTTGTTAATGGATTAATTCAGAATCTTTTGTTAACCTTAGTCAAAATTTTATTCTTGAAGACTCACGTATAGTTGCTTTCCTTCTGTTTTTTGGAGAAAGATCCTTGGGCATTCCACGCAGACTTTATTATTCATTGAGTAGCTGGGGATGTTATCAATAAATACAGTTTGCTTATCTAAGCATTCCTTATACACCATGATCCTTAATTCTTTATAGTCACCTGATACACTTGTTATTTCACATAATATCACCAGAGCTTGCAATGCTCTTAACTCACTTTAATCATAATCTCTGATATGTTCTCAGGTCGGATCTTAAGTTAATCCTCGAGACATAACACACTTCTTGAATTAGGTCTCATAAGTAATCAATTCTTTATAGGGGTCACTTCTTCTTATTCGTTGTTTTATTAAATTCCCCATAATTAGTACATGCTCTCATAATTTCATCTTTTTTTTCAACAATATCACTGGTACATTTTACGATTCGCTACTTATAAGACCATTCATTGGTCTGCCTTGTCCACTAGGCCTCCAATACTTCGCTTTAATTCTTTGACATGTCTAACACTTCCTAATCCATCTTGAAATTTCCTTCTTATACCTGGTTATCACCATTTTTCTTTAAATTTCCGTATATCTTGGCATTTCCTCAGTAAATTAAATACTTTATATTGTGAATTCCCTGTGGGATCTAGTTTCTTAATCCATCTACTTATAGCATCCAAGTGCTGGAAGAAAACTTGGGGATATCGTGATCGTTCTCCTGGGCGCATAAATTTCTTTTGACATCTTATCTTTCCCTTCACAACTTCAACTGAAAGGTCATACTATCCATCCTTGTTCCTTTTGGATTATGAACTTTAGCTTCCAATTCCAACTCCTAGAATTCTATAGTTAATTCTTCTGGTGCAGTCTTTATGTTCATTCTCTCCTTTTTGCTTATCGCTTGCCACTACATTTGCTTCTCCTCGTGAATACATACTTTAAACTTTTATGGTTCATATAGATCTTACACCTTTCTTCATACATATCATGTTTCCCAATCTTTCAAAACAAATATTATTACTGTTAGTCCCAATTATGAGTAGGATACTTTTGCTCATAAGGTTTCGGTTGTCTGGGTGCATATACAATAACTTTATTGTGCTGCATCAACTCACATCCTATTCCCTTATGAGAAGCATCACTATAAACTACCAAATCTCCTTGATACTTTCAAAATGATAAAGCGGGTGCTGTAACCATTCTTTCATTTAACTCCGTAAAACTTTCTTCACCCTTCTCTACTTCATATAAACTTCTTGCTTTTCCTGGTTAGCTTCGTCCAAGATATTGCAACTTTCAAGAAATCTGGCACAAATTTCCGATAGTAACCGGCCCATGATAAAACTTTTTAATTTTGTTGGTGTTTCTGATCTCTTTTTATTTATAGTAACTTTAATTTACTAAGAACTATATTTCATACAACTTCTTTCTTCTTCAACTTCTCGGTTATCATTAAATGCTTTGCATGGTCCTCCGTTGACTTTAAGTATCACAACTACAGGTTATCCAGATATTCTTTAAAGGTTCGGTCCATCCAATTCAAATATTACCGGTATATTGGTTAATCCAAATAAAAATACGAGAACAGTACTTAGTTCTGAAAATTATCTTTGATATATCCATAGGTTTAATCTTCAATTGGTGAAATACCAAGTCTTAAATCAATCTTATAAAAGTACTTTGCTTCTTTTGTTTGATCAAACAAATCATTGGGTCGAGGTAACAGATACTTGCTCTTGATAGTAAACTTGTTGAGCTTTCGCTAGTCGACGCATAATCTCATACTCCCATCCTTCTTATTAACACTTAATACCGGTGCACCTTATGGGGTACACTAGGTCTAATCGCTTCTTCTTCTATCATTTCTTGCATCTACTTTGCTAACTCCTTCATTTTGACTGGCGCTATTCTGTGCATGGCCTTGGACACTTGTTTCATTTTAGATGCTAAGTCAATCATAAACTCAATTTCTCTATCTGGAGGAAATGTTGGTAATTCATCTGGAAACATGTCTTGAAATTCATTAATTACTATAAAACCTTCAAATTCTGTTTACTCCTGACTTCTATTCATAATCACCATAGTGCTTACCTTTTGATCACCGTAACTTCTTGGCTTAAATCATCGTTAACAAATTCTTTACCTTCCTCCATCTTCTGAACCTTGTCACATTCTTATTTGGCATCTTCAGAACTATCTTTCCTCACGACGGTCTGTCTAGGCATCACGCTTAAATAATTAATCCATTCCGTAGAGTAATGTCAAATTCTCCTATCTTAAATAATATCAAATCCTCAAAAACTTGTTGCCAGGAATCTCAATCCCACCATGGATACTTACTTATTTACTAATTACGCGTTCTTAAATTTCCTAGTCCTTTTTGTCATAATTTTATCAATCCAACGGGATACATTATTTTATCAACAATACCTTGGGGAAATAAACAATCAAGTTGCTTCCACATCTTTCAATACTTTAACGCATAAGGTATTTACCATAATCATCCATGTCATCACGTCCATATTTCACAGGAAAATCACAAATTCTCGTTCTCGAAGACGTATTCCTTATTGGAGTAGATTCCCTTGGCTCTTAGTGGATCCCTGACTAGGGCTAGTGATTTGCAATCCTCGCCATATACCCTTGTTTCCTTTCCATGTATGAGAGGTAGATGGAACTTCGTCCACTTAGTTCATAATACGTTGATTTGTTTGAAAAACTTTTGCAAAGAACGACGGTATAACAAAATAACTAGAAGGATTCATAATTCAACAACCTTGAAGTTGAAAAGAAGGAAGAAATAATGATTTAGATATAAATGAGACAACCACATTGGTAGTTAAGATGGCCAGTCTTTCATACCATATGGCATACAGCACATGATTAGGTGGCGTCCCACCCGACTCTTCGTCATTTGGACAAAGTGTCTCACCATAACACTGTTTGTCCCAATCAGAAAGCAAAACTTGAGGGAAATAATTAAATTTGAAAGGAATGCAATATCCTTCTTTCCGATGTCATAGCAAGGAGTTTATTTAAGAAAAGAAGTTCATACTTATTTAGGAATCAAAAAGGAATATACACTGTAATATTGAAGACAAGAACGATACAATTGGTCACCATCCACATTTCACTTGTATTCATCTTTCGAGCGTGTTCGATCATATCCCAATTGCGTCGTATAACAACTTTAGAAAGTACACTAAAATGCGTTCACAAATTAAGCATTATGGTAGATTCTTGCTTGCTAAGTCTTGCGCCTTTAACATAGCACCTACACGTATAATACTTTAACAATTCGATCATAACCAGATAACTTCGAGTTTCCTCTTTTTAATTTAGAATAACCACGAATCATTCAACATAACGATCCTTTGGTTGATAATATTCTTCTTTTAGAAAGGTCTGGAACTCTTCCCAATCTTCTTCGATCACGCCCAGGCTCCTTTTACATCAATGAATTCTTTAAACCTTAATGGTCTCTGCCACTGGCTGAATAATTTCTCCGTACGCGGATTTTGTTATTAACCTTGTCAAACCGTTAGGAATAATCAACTTCTTTATAATCGCGGGTTACTTTGTTCTCTGAATTAAAAATATTAAGTCTGAAACAATCATCCTTCCAGGTAATCCGGGTCTTTTAACAAACAAGAAACTCAAGTAGTAACTTGACAACCAAGGTTTAAAACTTATTTTATTCAAAAAGGCTTTTAGAAATTTTGTAAGGGAAAATCTTTTTCGAAAACTTGTTTAAAATTTTTGAAAATCACAAATCTGGTTGTTCTTACTATATGAGTTAGTTGTTGTCCTTCTTATAACCAGATTCCAAGTTAAAGATACGATCACACAAAGGTCCATTCACTTCCATTAACTCCTCTCCTTCATTGGGTCTACTACCTTCCTTAATCAATGAAAACTTCAACTGTCGTTGCATATTATCTTATTCGTGGTTTTACATCAAGGCTTCCATACTGGTAATATTCCCGTTAACAACTTTGCAATCGCTAAGTGGAACAGACTATCCAATAGTCAACAAGTCGGATAATATCACATCACCTTGTTACTATAAATATATCATATCGTCATAACACCATTATCTAACTTCGAGAAAGCTCCAGATCCATCATTTTTTCTAACGCTCTTTTAAAACTCATCTAATCTATTCCACAAGCTAGCCATAGGTGGCCTAATCACTAATGGCTTCATTTAATCTGGTAGTAGCTATTTTTCGAAACACGTGAATCTTCTTTCTAAAATTCTTCTCACCTTTATTTATATCTCCAGTACTCACTGTTTACTGTAGCTCCCGAATTCATCCTCGTGCAGATTGTTGCTTCAAAGGACAAGTTTTAAACTGGGGTATAGAACAGGGTGTAGGGTAAATTGAAAAGAAACACTCACAGCCGATTGTCCAGTAAAATAAGAATAAATAGATGGAGATTCTTGAATAGGTAGTCTCATATCAAGAGGTGGTAGAATAGCGTAGAAAAGCTTGAAGAGGTGCAACTTTCATAACAGAAGATAGTACCGTTAATGCTGATGGAGGAACAAGGTACAAATCAAATTCGAGAGAAGATGACGGTCCTTGAACGGAAAGCTCCAAATGATCGGATGGTACAAGGAAATCAGGATCTGCCATTGCCGTTGTCTGGAAATCACGTCGCAAGCTAAGAATCCCGAATCGCAACACGAACCGTGCCGGAGACCTACTACATAGTCGCACTCATCCTCACGACGTCTTATCTTTCTATTTCCTATTCATAATCCTAACCCTCTACCCAATCCCGACAATCTAGGCTTGTTTCAGTGACTTATAACCTGTAGCTCTGATACCAACCTGTGGCGCCCTCCAAACCCGGGTCAGAAGTTTAGGGTCCACAACACATACACAATATATGAACCTGTATATAAGATACCATTTGCAATGACCCTGCTTTACACATCCACGGATCGCAACAGGTTAAAGTATGAAAACAAGCCACAACCTTAACTTTTATTACAACGTACCAAATCCCAACTAATTTAACTTACAACTGATAATAAAATTATTCTTACAATCTTACTATCTCTCTACCGAATGAAGCTCCTGCTAGCTCGATCCAACTCACACCGGAACCTTAGCCCACATTTTGGACTGAGGAACTTCACTATCATCCATATCCTTTTCAGCTGTAAAATTTATAAAAAGATTCGCAAGAGTGAGCTAAATAGCTCAGCAAGTCATGATAATGATAACTGAGGTTAAACAATGATTAAAAGAGATGATTCAGAGGAATCAAGTTTCTTTTTAACTATTCATTATAATTGGATATTCATTTTAAGTTTTAAAAAAAAACAAGCTTAGGCTGCTGATCAGTCACACACTAACCCCGAGCGAAGCACACAGCTCTGCTCTACGAACTGGATCCAAGGCACACATTGGCCTAATTCGACCACGAATCTGGTCTGACCACAAATCTGGTCCGCATAAAGAAAACTATCCAATTCTAAAATAATTTAGTGTAATTAACAATGTAATTCCATAAGCAAGATCATAATCAACAGCGATAAAGCATTTGTATAAAAGCGTAATGCGATTCATGAGTATCACAGAGGTATATCAGGGTATGTATGTTAGGTCACACACACTGTAGAGGGGGTGAATATAGTGTAAAGTACAATCAAATCGAACTTTAATACCACAAGTAACAGAAAACAAACTTTATTGAAATAATAAACTTCGTTACAGTATGGAACTGTTACCTCTCAGTGATGAACAAATATCACGAGAGCTGCTAGGGTTGATACGAATAATCTTCTTGAATATGATAACACTTATAGTGTAAACCCTATGTCTGTGTTTATATACTACACAGTTACAAGATAATCACTAATTGATATGGAATATAATTCTGCTTCCTAAAATATATCAATCAGATATCTTTTCTTCCAAGTATTCTATTCTTCATAGAATTCCTTCTTCATGCATATCTCTTCTTATGTTTATCTTGATCTTCTTTCCTTTAATCAACTACTATCCTTATCTTGAACATGCTTCAACACTTAAGTTCTGATATCCATCTTCTGATGATTATCTCCTGATAATATAAGTACTGATATCCTTAAGTCCTCACTTCCAGCAAGTACTGATTTATCCTGTTTAAGTAAGATCTGAAAACTAAACATAAATCATATTAGCCATGACATTATCAAATATATCTAACAATCTCCCCCAACTTGTAAATTAGCATAATATACAAGTTTAATAGATATTTGATGATGTCAAAAACATTAAGTACAAATGCATGAGAATTAGACTAGATAACTACAACTTATAGTCCTTAAAGCTTTACCAATATTTAACTTCTGATAACAGCTTCAGTCTGTATAAATATCAGAATTTAATCAGTTGTAGATCTTGACTTGGCTTCATCTTCTGATCTCTCTGATGTCAGAAGTTGTTCTGAGATAGTTCTTCAACAAACATTTCTCAGCATATCTAAGTTCATCAATCATCCTCCTTTTAGCATCTTTAAGCTTTGCAGTATCTTCACCAATTTGAAAGATTGCAGCCCTGAGATCATTAATCTTAGCTTTTCTTATATCCTGATCCAGTCTGATCAAATATGCTTTATCAGACTCAAGATTGAATTCCACAGCCCTGTAACCTAGAAAGGTAGTTATAATCTTAGCAGTGTTGGGCTTCATTTCAACTATATCACCCTTGTGATCTCTGTACTTTGGAAGATATGTGCTGTCAGACTTAACATAATAAAGCCTTTTCTGTCTCTGAATCTGATCCTTCAAATAGTTTGCAGCACTTTCTGTTAATCTGTCATTCACTTGAAGTAAGAATAGTACATGCTCTAGTTCTTCAAAATACTTCAATGGAATGGCATTTTTCCTTATATGATAAACCCTACCATCTGTCATGAAGTACAACAAGATGTGTTCTTTCAAGTAGGTATGGTAAACCATTTGTACAGATTCCAGTTGATTCAATCTCTCAGGAGTTGCTCCAATACCTGGTTCACTCAAGGAAGTTGGATCATTGGTAGTGTTCTGTATTCTTCTTTCATCAGCACTTCCCAATCCAGTTTTATCTCTTGCTTCCTTTCCATTAACTACTCTTGCTTCAAAACCACTTGCATCAGTCTTCAAAGGTTGAGTCTGTTTTGCTTTAGTGAATCCTGGTAGGAGTGTCTTTGATCTATCTTCTGATATCAAGTTAACTTGAGCTATGTCAGAGGTTACTTGCTTCTTTGGAATATCAGAACTTACTGTCTCTTGACTCTGAACAACTTGAGCCATGTCAGAGGTTGTTTTAAGAACTTTTCTTGAAGTCAGAGCAAGATCATCCTTTTTATCAGTGATTTCTTCATTCTCAGGAGGCACATAAACCTTGATAGGTTCACCAACCTTTTCTTTACCCTTGGATCTTGGATATATCTGCGGTTGTGATTTAGCCAATATTGCTTCAGTATTTGTCCTTTCTTTTATCACAATGCCTTTGAGTTTTGGAAGTGTCTTTTTACCAGAAGCTTCAGATTTAGATGTGACTTTCTCTGATTTAAGTCTGGCTTCTTCTTCCATTAAACTCTCCAAGTCCATTCCTGGATTTTCCCGAAGAAATAACTGTCTTGACATTTCTTCATCAAGATCTAAAAGTTCATCAGAACTTATCCTTTTACCAGTAGCAGAACTAATTCTTTTCCCAGTATCAGAACTTGTCCTGTAACTTGTGATTTCAGCTTTTCTTGATGAGAAACCTCTACCTTGACTATGACCTCTACCCATTCTAGAGTTTCCTTGATCATCCTTTTCATCATCCTTCCCTTTCAGTGTCTTGGCAGTCTTGCATTTGGACTTAATTACTCTCTCCCCCTTTTTGGCATCAGCAGGTAGTAGAAGAGAGACAAGCAATTCCACTGAGGCTTGGATTTCAGTAGGTTGAGATTGCTGAGAAGCTTGATTTTTCAGAATATCATCAATCTGAGCTTGTTGTTTCTCTTGAGTCTTCTCAATATAAGCAATCCTGTCAAAGGTAGGTTGGAAGAACTTTTTCTTGTCAATTTTCTAAATTTGGTCCTGTTTGATGAATTCTTCCTGAATCTTGTGTAGCTCTGCATGAGTAGTTGAATGGAGACCTTGTAGATGTTTAGTACTCAATGCAGTGACTCTAAGCTGGGTTTTGAAATCATCAGAAATTAACATTTCATTAGCTTTTGTCAAGTGCTCAGCAAGATGCTTTGCAGTTGGAACACAGGAAACTGAGTTCCATTCCTTAGTCCACTCCTGTCCTGCAGGAGTTTCACTCCAAGGCACTGGTACTTCTCTGGTAACAAACTTCTTAACAAGTTCAGATTTAAGAATAGTTTGTTGAAGAGCATGTCCTGAAGGAACTGCTTCATCAGCATCTACATTTGGAGCAGCATCACCAGTATCTCCAGCATTTGCAACATCAGAACTTACAGAATCAGTATCTTCTGATAAAACAACAGTGTGAGTAGCAATGGAGGCTTCAGCATCCTCTAAGTGCTGATCTGTTCTAAGTTCTGATCAACAGCCATATCCTGATGCTCACCTAAATTCTGATCATCAGCATCTAGATGCAGAGAAGGTGTAGAAGATAACTCTGGAGTTTGAACAGCATCAGTAACAGGTGTGGTTGATGGATTAGTTGTTGTTGGAGCTTCTAAGAGAATTACTTCAGGCACAACCAAGTTCTGGATATCAATAGCAGCACTTGTGCCTATATTAACAGGAGATACAGACTTTTGAGCAGGAGACACAGATGGTGTGTTGGTCTGTTCAGGAATAGCCTCCTGAGATGGAGTTGATGAAGAAGAAGTGACTTTAGCAAATTCCTT
Organism: Apium graveolens; assembly: GCF_009905375.1. Taxonomy (NCBI): domain Eukaryota; kingdom Viridiplantae; phylum Streptophyta; class Magnoliopsida; order Apiales; family Apiaceae; genus Apium; species Apium graveolens. The sequence goes on along the minus strand of NC_133651.1, from coordinate 275,361,312 downwards.
TTCTTGTGAGATCAGAGATTCCTGATCTCCTTCCTTAGCTGCTGCTTGTTCATCTGAAACTGGCCTTTTTGCCCTTTGTTTCTTGTATCTCTTTGTAGATATGGATTCCTTGGGAGTTTCAGGAACAGTCATTCTTCTAAGCCTCTTAAGAAGCCTAAATCCCCCAATTTCAGAATCCTTCTGAGAAGTCACTTTCTCAGCTTCTTGGACAACAGGTTCTGATGTAGAAACCTGTTCCTCACTGCCAGACTCATCTCTCAAAGCAATCCTCCTTCTCTTTTGAGGTGTTTGAGGAACAGTCTTTGTCCTCTTAGGTTTGGAAGATGAAGGCTTCACAGTAGGTGCTGAGGATGAGGGTTGAACTGTCTGTGAAGTGGAGAGATAGGATTTGATATATTGCCTAAGGGTTGGTTGAGTAGTATGGGTGGTATGTTCTGATGGTTGTTGTGGTGTTTGGGAGGTGTTTGTTGGTTGGACATCAGGATAAACAGATCTATAGGAATCAGGATCAGCATTTACTAAGATCTGCTTCACAGACCGAGGAATCTGTAAAGGTCTAACCACTGGTTTCTTAGTGTCAGCATTTACCTGGTCATTAAAGTATCGTTTTGCAACCTTAAAAGGTGGAGTTAAGGAACTGATTAAGTGAGGTGCATCAGTACAAAATATATATATAAGTTAACAGAATCTAGCAAAGTAGACAACATTCCTATCCTCTGTCATCCTATCCCCAATAAAACCTATTATAGCCGTTGCAAAATCAAAATGAGTTTCGTTTATAATGGCATACCCGATGTGCTGACTCATTATAGGAATGGCATCAAAATTCGAACACTTGTTCCCAAAAGCTTTAGTGATGCAGTCGAAGAAGAAGCTCCATTCCCTTCTGATATGAGCCCGTTTCAACTGCCCAAGCTTTGCCAAACTCTGTTCATACCCCAAACTGGCCATTAACTCCTGAAGAGCCGATTCCTCTGGAATTGAAAAAGTACATCCTTCTGAGAGATGTGGAGCCTTGCGTATTGTACCAGGAGTGACTACATATGAAGAATCACCCACTTCGAAAACAATACTAGGAGTACCATTTGGACCACCATTATCAAAGTTTCCAGTCCTCCAAAGTGTCAGAACTTGTTGGCTTGAGAATACTGAAGGTTGGGTCAATGCATACCCGATTTCACTGTGAAAGGCATATGTCATAGCCTATTCGTTTATTCGAGGATTTAACTCAACTCAAATAAGAATGTAATAAGTAAATAGTGGATCTATCGTCAGAGAGATCTCACAAAGTAACATTTGTCAAAGGGTTAAGAAACATTATTCATCTATAGACTTGAAGACTTAATTCACTGGAAGAAGCTCAAGAAATTGATCAAGCCTCAGTGATATAAATCAAGATTGTGGATTTAATCAAGTGACAGAGATCTAGTCAAGGTATCAATTAATTACAAGGATTTAGTCTGAAGAAAATCAAGAGTATCAAGGTCAAGGCTTGAAGAAACGTCACAGAAGTTAGTCACTCATGAACCAGACAGTACATCGAGTGTCAACATTGAAGTGGTGGAATTGATTCATAATTGACAGTAATTTTCAGAAGATTTTTAGAAGAATGGTTGCTGCTCAAGATTAGTATTAATTCTCTATTAATTAATTAAGTCAAATAATTTAATTAAGAAAATAAATTATATCTGCAAAGATTAATTTATTGATTAATTAAATTAATTGATTAATTAATTCAGAATTAATATTAAGGATTTTCAGAATTGTTATTAGATTAAAATCTATTAATAATTCAGTAAGACAATTTGATTTGAACTACTATGACAATCGGTATGACAATTGATAGTCATACCAAAAGTCTTGCTAGTTCATTCTGATTGTCTTGCTAGCTATTGGGATTATCTTGCTAGTTCAAAAGGATAGTCTCACCGAAAGTCCTACCAGTTCAAATGGATTGTCATGCCAGTTCATTTGATTGTCTTGCCGAAAGTCTTGCTGATTCAATTGGATTGTTTTGTTTACTTAAACAACAAAACACAACAGAAGACATTCATGCAATTATTCAACAGAACACACAAGTCAAGAACACAGCAGAAAACAAAGGCACAACATTTCATTTTTCATCTGCTTTATTCAAGATCAAAATTCTAGATTGTAAAGTTAAATCCAATCCACTAGAATTATTTATCTTGTTCTTGTGTATCAATCTAGCGGATTAAAATCCCTAGAACTTAATCTCAAATCGCATTTAGCATTTGATCTTTTAATTGCAAAAATAGAAAAAGTTCATGTCGAATTTATTCTAGATTTGTAATAATTGATTTGAGATTAATCCCTTGTAACCGATACCGTAGTTGTAACACCTTTCAAGTTTAATAAAAGTTTTATTTAACTTGAATTTTGTTTCACCTTTTTATTCCGCATTTTATTCGATTAAACGGTATTGTTTGCATTCAACCCCCCTTCTACAAACAAATTGGGACCTAACAATTGGTATCAGAGCCTTCTGATTAACGTACAAATCTAGATCCTAGACTTTTGTGTTTCTTTCACTTCTTGAATTTTTTATTCACTCAAAAAATTCATAATGACTACACAAAAAGTTGGAACCGTTAAAATTCCACTTTTCGATAAAGAAAATTATGTTATGTGGAAAAAGAAGATGCTACTGTTTTTACAAGTTGCTAATCCCAAATATTTGCAAGTGTTAAAGAAGGGTCCAAAAATTCCTATGGTTATTGAACCAGAGGTAATAGAAAATGATGTGGTGATCACCAAAGCGAGAACTTATGTGAAAGATCCTGAGGATTTCTCTCCTGCTGAAATAGAAGAAGCCTCCCTGGATGCTAGCCTTCAATTAATTTTAGTAGATTCCCTTAATCCCTTGATGAATAGACATGTGATGAATTGTAAAGATTCCAAACATATCTGGGAAACTATTGAGATTATTAATGAAGGCACAGAGGAAGTTAGGGAGAACAAGCTAGAAATCCTAACCTCTGAGTATGAATACTTTAAATCCAATCCAGGAGAAGGAATCACTGAAGTGTTTGAGAGGTACAATGCATTGATCAACAACCTGAACATTAATGGTAAATACTATTCCATCAGGGAGGTCAACAAAAAGTTTCTTTTAACACTGCCAACTCATCTCGAACATAGAATCACTGCCATAAGAGAAGCAAGAGATCTGAGTGAGATTTCTTTGGAAAGGCTCTATGGTGTGTTAAAGACTTATGAGTTGGAGCAGATTCAGCAAAAGGAAGTTTACGGGAAAGGAAGAGTGGTCAGCACGTCTACTGCTCTAGTAGCTGATGAACAACAACAACAACCACAATATCAATAACAATCTCAACAGTCAGAAAGAATGGTACAGTCTTCCAAGGTTGAAGATAATGTGATAGTAGCAGAATTTGATCCTCCTACTACAAATCAATCAGGAGATGATTTTTATTCCTTGGAAGAACTGGAGCAATTGGAGGATGAGTCAATGGCCCTGATTGTCAAGAGATTCTCAAATGTCAGATTCAAAAGGAATCCCAAGTTCAAGTATAAGTCCAACTACAACAGATTCCAGAAAGGTGGATCTTCATCCTCTAACACCAGCAGTGGTGGGTATAAAACAGGGATGGTTGATCGAAGCACCATTCGATGCTTCAACTACAATGAGTTGGGACACTTTGCCACAGAATGCAGGAAGCCAAAACAAGCAAGGAAGAACTCTTACGATTCTAATCAAAAGAGTAAATCTGAAAGGGCTTACCTGGCAAAGGGAAGAGGCTGGGATGATACTGACAGTGAAGATGAAGAAGTTGGGAATCTTGCTCTCATGGCTAGTGATGCAAACACCTCATCGTCAAGAAAAGAGGTAAAATTTACTGATGCTGAATTAGTTTATCATCTAGGAGGTTCCTTAGATTGTGCTCGTCGTGATAATGAATTGTTAAATCAATAAATCCAAGACCTTGAGAAAGAGGTCAATAAATTAAGACTTGTGCACATTAATCAAGATAAATTAAAAGAACAAGTATCTTTTATAGAGAATAGAGTTGACTGTTATAGACAACTTGAAACTATTCTCAAAGACAAGATCACCGGTCTTGAGGCTAAGGTTAAAGCTTACTTTAATTCTTGTTCGAAGTCCAAAGAGTTTTACAATAAGCAAGCTGTTAATCAAACATCTGGTATAGGTTATGATTATAATGCTGCTATTGGAAAATTAGGCATAAACTCCCCTCCTCATGTCTGTGCTAAAGGCAAGGAAGTACCACATGTGCTTAAGGGTGTTGATGAACCTCTCTATAAAGAATCAATTGCTGAACCATTTGATGAGACCTCATTTATTATTCAAGAAGAAATCCGTGCTGAAGATAATGCTAATGAGAAAGCTGTCTCCAAGTCAAGTGTGTCAAAAGTTCCAGTCAAGGTTGTGAAAGCAACTGAGACTAACTCAGACACACATGAGTTGGATAACACAAATGCCATGTCTACCATGCATAAGTTGCCTATTGTTAATCCCTCTCATAAAGCATGTGGTGTTCCTGATTGTATCTCTTGTGCTTTTAATCTGATGTTTGCTTATTTTAATGGTAAGCATGTTTCTAATAATAAGACCTCTCCTCGTCAGCATGTGAATAATAGAAAGCATGATAGGTCTAAGACTGCTAGTCCTCCTAAAGCTAGAAAGGAGACATTTGTGCCTAAGCCTAAACAGAAATTTGTCAAGGCTGTTCACAAGGTCAAATGTTCAGTCATTGAGAACGTTGAGAATATTAAAATTAAGAATGTTGTTTTGCCTGATAAAGGCCAATTTTACAAGTATGCCGGACCCAGCCAAGCTTGGGTTCCGAAGAAGGTCTAATCCATTTGTATTGCAGGGCATTAAACAGGTACAACCGGTAGTGTGGATTCTTGACAGCGGATCGTCAAGACATATGACCGGAGATAGAGCCTTGCTATCAAATGTGGTTGAGAAAGCTAGCCCAGTGGTTACCTTTGGAGATAACAGCAAAGGTTTAACGGAGGGATATGGCTGTTTGCTAGCTGGAAATGTTATCATTGAAAATGTGTATGTTGTGCAAGGACTTGAACACAATCTGCTTAGCATTAGTCAGTTCTGTGACAACGGCTACAATGTTTTATTCGACAAGCTGAAGTGTCAGATTCTGCACAAGAAAAGTGAAAAACCCTCCTTAATGGGAATCCAGAAAGGAAATCTGTTCGTAGCTGACATGAACTCTGGAAGCAATCCTGAAGTCAATTGCTTCTATGCAAAGGCATCGTCAGATGAGAGTTGGCTATGGCACAAGAGACTTTCTCATCTCAATTTCAAAACAATGAATTCTCTTGA